>NC_142202.1:2405000-2520000 GCF_049639895.1 Pseudopodoces humilis
CACTGTATTTTTTAAATTCACTATGTGGAAGCATGGTCAAATTGCTAAACAGGCTTTCAAAATTATCTTTCTAATTATTGATGCCTGAACAAGTTAGAGAATAAAGGTAGCAGTAATGAAAATAGTAGTAACAATGATAAATTATAGCTCTTGTTCTCCTGATATTTAAGTCAGGAAATTTTACCATTACATCTGGCAAGGAATGCAAACAAAATCCAGGGACTCTTAAAACGAGGCCCAGCCCAGGCTGCGGAGGGGTGTACATTAAATATGTTGGGCTTTTCCTTTTTAGCCTTCCATGTGCAGTAGATACATCATTGTTACCTTCTCGAAACTTACAATGTTATGTACCTAAAAATATAGAAAATAACAGCCTGCCAATGATTGTGCCACAAACTGAAATAACTACAGTGAATGGTAAAGCTGAGTTCTGCACTTCCAGCTTTGGCTGGAGCAACACCGTGATCTTGGCAAAATGGAATTGGGAGTTTCTCAGCTTTCCTGAGGTAGTAGCTGGTCTTGAGGCTGCATCCAGGATCCTGCTGTGCCTCTCATGGAGGGGCTTTCTGGTAGAGAAATAGAGGAGCTGCAGGATGTCAGAGCCAGGGAAAAGGAGGCCAATGACTGTGGCAGCAGCTTGGCTTTGGGTGCTTATCTCCAGAGAGGTTTGAAATGGAGCACTGCTGAACTCAGCTCTGCCCTTCCATTTCATATCCCTTTGTTGGCTGAACTCCGAAGGAATTATGGATTCAAATGTAAGGATTACAGGGATATTTAGAACCCCAAATCATGAGTAATGATGATGAGTTCAAGAATCTGGTGGCTCCATCTTCAGACTGATGATCAGCTCAGAATTATAAATACATGTGCTACCTCTCCTTCCCATTTATTCCAGCTCCTAAAATCCTTTTTCTTTGCGCTTGCACAGTGGTCATGAGGTTGAGTCCCTTGCAGTTGTAAAGAATGATGTCATGGACATCTGAAAGAGAGAGGGAGAGGAATGAAATGTAGTGGGAATTACATGATGGAAAATAGCAGGAAGGTGAGGCTGGCTTGGGTTGTATGACAAAGAATATTGTCATAGCAGAAATAGCAGAAAGGATTAAAATAAAAGGTGAGCACAGGCAAGCCAACAATTACTATTCTAATTCAGGATTTCTCCTTCCATTACAGTGTTTGGATATGGTGGAGTTATAGAAATGAATTCCAAAGGTTTGGGTTGTACGTGTTGTAACACATTTGTACCTGTCATGATGAGCCCTAACATAGGACTTGCTTTTGTTATATTAAATACATTATATATTTTGTTATATTAAATGCATGCTGGACATATTTTTTTGGAATGCCCTGAAGACGGGAGCCTGTAGGATCTGCTCCCTTTGCTCTGCTGCCAAACACCCAGGAGCTGATATAAACCAGGGGCAGGAAATGGCCTGGGGAAATTAGTTCATATTCCTAAAGAATGGTATAATAATTGCTCCTTCTTTAATTCTTTTCTCCTATTTCTTGTAGTTGTAGGGAGACAGGATTTTATAGGTATTAAATATGTTATAGGACAATTACCTCTGTTTCAACCAAGCCTGAATTGGTAATTGTGCTGTAATGTATTCGAGCATACAGAGTCCTGAACTAGCTTTTCCTTCCTATATTGAGAACTTTATAATGATGTTAATTAATAAATAATAACTTTTGATAGAGAGAGAGAATAACAGCAAGGTTGCAGTCAGTAGGTACCATGGGGCTATTTCAGCTGGGAGATGCCTATATTTGGAACATTAAATTCACTTTAACGTAACATTTGTTGTGTCTTTTTATAACTTACATATTTCTTCTGCATGTATCCAAATAAATACATGTGTATAATAAAAAGCTGTGCATTTACACGCTCCTTGTGCACAGGAGCAGAAGGAAAAGGCAGGAGAGCTACAATAAATTCCTTGTGCCAGACCCATATAAATGGGTTGTGGTCTTAACACAGCTTCTCCTGATTACTGGTAAAAAACTAATTAGGTTTTGTCATTTATTCACTTGGAGTTTTGTCTCATTGAAACCTTGCTACTCTATTTAACCTACTTCTAGTCTGCAAATATCTGCTGCCATGTTATGGTATGCTTTTTTTGCTTAAATTAACTCCTGAATAATACAGCATAGCACATACAGGAGAATGAAAAGTTTTCACATTTTTAATACAAGACTGATTTTATTATATTACTAGAGAAATAAGTTAGATTGCTCTTGCAATCTCAATAAATCACACATGAAGTCTTCTTTTTTCTAAATTAAATTTTTATTTAAATAAAAGTGTTATGTTTGTATTTGAACTGACAGCTAAATCTGATAATTAGAGTGCATGAAGTTGGCTTTGATTGGCATTGTAATTGGATTGTCATTGGGCTGAAAACCTATTATCTTTGGATCATGCCCCATGAAATCTGTTGAAGAAACTTTGCTGCCAGTCATTAAAGCCACCATCTTGGCTTACAAATTAGGTTTGAAAGGCTTTTTACCACTGGGAATGTAATTTAAACCACTGCAATTGCACTCCCATTAATTAAAATTATATTAAAATTATGGTTCATTTTCTAAATATTTTTTTCATATTTTATTAGACATAGTTATTACTAAATGCTTAACAAATTACATAGCACAGCTAGTAAAATTATATTTTAAGATAATCCATCATTTCAGCACATGCTACTCCGCATTAGTGGAATTAGTCTGTGTGTTGATCATTAAAGGATACACTATTTATGTTTTTCATTACTGGTTCTCATTAAAAATAAAATATAATTATAAACCACTTTAAAAAAATAAAGCAAAATTCCACCGAAAATTCTAATTAATGCTGGTAGAAAACTTAGAACCTGCTTTAAAGTGAACTCAGTTCATTGCCCTGTTGTTTTCTGAATTTTCTCTCTAAGTCACATTGGTTACATTAAGCTGGAGAGAGGCACGAATAAAACAGATTCTTTTGTGTAACACAAAGCGCTGGTTGTGCTGTGATCAGAGCTGATAATAAAGAATAAAGTTGGAATCTGTGCAGGTTTGCCACCAGAGTTCTGCAATGACTTTATTCCTAGAGCAGCACTAAATATATTCCAGTAAAATGGCAGCAGAGGTCGAGTAAGATGAGAATCTACATTCCAAGAGCAAAGTACCAAAACACCCAATTAGTGCTCAAGGGCTAAATATGTTTTGCTTTATTATGAAGTGGAACTTCTGGAGTCTTGTGTTTCCAAAAATTTTCTTTCCAACCACTCTGGTGATTATTCCAATTCTTGTCAGGGTTCTCTGAGTAATAAAGAAGCCTTCACTTACCCTGGCTTTGGGATGCTCTGCGGTTTCCCCGAGGTGCTGGAGGCACTGTGGATCTCCAGCCTGGCTTTGCAGGAATCCTGCATCACTACTTGGAGTTCTCTAGGTGGATTTTTATTTTATGTTCCTACCTGAGCTACTTCATCCAAAGAAGTTCCTCCTTGCTCAGCAAGTCAAGGCCTAGAAATTCACTTCTTTTAAGGTTATGATTCCCCACTTGATAAACCACAGTGGGATTCCATCTGAAATCCCTGGAGTGCTTTAGACTCCCCATGCTACCTTTTTAGTCAGTGAAACCATTGAACTCCTTTAAGAGTGCCATTTTCAAATGAAGCTCATATATTTAGACTTCAGCTGTTCCCATGTGAGAATTTGCTTATTCTGTGCTGCTTAAACATTGTTCTATGTATTAAGAAATTCTACATTTTTCTTCCTAAGAGGATCTTCGTTATTTTGATTTATGTGGATCTAAAGTGAACTTCTATCTTACAAAGGCTGTAAGAAACTTGGAATATATCAAGTTTAAAAAAAAAAAAATAAAAAATTCCCATTTTGGTTGTAGAATATTTCTGCCTGGCTTTGACATCCTTGAGGACTAGAATGATGAATAAATAGCAATTTCAGAGTCACAGAATAGTTGTTCACCCAACCTCCCTGAGCTTTGGCTGCCCTCTGTCCTTAGGTCTTCCTATTTCACATGGCCATGTGCACACCAATATTGCAGCTCTGCATTCAAGTGATATTTAAAAACCAGGAAATTTGGTTAGACTGAGGTTTAACACCAAAATAGCAGTGTTTTTTTGGACTACCATAGGTGGGAAGGAAAACGAAGGAATGTGATTTCACAAAGAAGATGAAACAGTTAAATATATTTATTTTTTCAGAGCAATTATTTGGGGATAGAAGTCTGTTAAATACTGGTAGGTTATTCCAGTAGTTGATCAATTAATAAAGGAGAGCTGGCAGAGTCCAAATGATTGGCAGATGTTCCATGGAACATTTCCTGGAATGAAGAAGATAAAATGTAAAAATGGCAGGTTTCTGAACAAATATGAAGAAAAGCCTTAGAAAGTGGTTTACCAATGCAGGTTTGAATGACAGCAAGTCTCACATTTCTTCTGAATTAAAAATGCTTTTTTTCACTATTGTCTAAGATGGGCCAAAGTCATGCTGATTCCGAATGCTGAAACAAATTTGATTTCTGTGTGGAGCTGGGAATAAATCAAACAACTGGGGGGGATTTAAACACAGGCAAATCCACTGGAGTCACTGACACTTTCATCTACCCATCCAGTAGCTGGGCTTGGCCCTCTGAACCTCAAAATAAAGGCAAATATGTTATTTCTTTACTTTTTATCAAGCTCAGCCTATCATTTCTTATATCACAACTCATTATCCCAACCCACTCTCCAGCAAGATATTAACTTGTCGCTTCAGTTTCAGTTTTTTTGTTCTGCATCTTGAAAAAATCTGATCTCCTTAATCCACTGCCATAAACTATTAGTCTGGGATGAGTTTGGTGGCAGCTGGAAGAGAAATAAAAATGGTTAAGTCAGAAAAGAGGAAGGTTCAGCTGTTTAGTTCGCCTTAAAAAACCCAACCCATGTCCAGCCCTGCTCTTCTCTCCGTGTTTCAGTCATAGACAATAAGTGACCCTCCCAGTGGAGGGCTGGCTGAATGTGGCCAGGAAAAGGTGCTGGATTGTGGGGTTGGAGGTCACTTTCCATCTCTGCCAGAGCTTTCTGGGGTGCAGCAGTTAAAAATGGCATGGTACTAATGCTTTCATCCCCCAGAAGGGTTCGTCCTCCACTTCTCATGAGGGAAGTTGTTTAGTGCCCAATACCAGCACTATTCCTGCTAGGAACTTCCAGATGCAACAGCCTGATGACCAAAAAAATAATAACAACCAAACTGAAGCCCTGACTGACTTAAAGGCACATTTTGTTACCTCCTCTCCTGCTACTTTTTTTTTTCCATTCAGTGTTACTTAGATTTTCTACATTAAGCTAATATTTACTCTCCTTGCCACAGAAGAGCAGCAGAGTAAATAGGATATCGTAGAAGGGAGCTGGTGGAGTTAAACAAACAAGAAAGTGGCTAGTTCTAACCTTTCCTGCGTGAGCCTCAGCATCCCCCAAAGGCCCAGAGCCCCTTCCCCAGCCTGCTCCTGTGATCCTGCCCGTGCTCCTTGCATGGAGCCGGGGCAGAGCCTTCTCTGCTGCACACAATGAGCCACTTCCTCCGCTCTGCAAATTGCCAGAGCTTCCCCAAGCCCATGGGAGGCAGAGCTATTTAAGCAAGCTGCACATCTACCCCCTGAATTGCTTCAGCATGGCTGAACTCCCCGAGCAGGGCTGTGGGAAACGCAAGGAGCTGCAGGAAATCGAGGGCTTTGCAGCACGTCAGGCTGGCTCTTCCAGGACAAAATGGTGGGTCAAAACCAGCCTTGTTTCTGCCCTGGAAATGGGAGAATTATGCAACGTGACTTTGACCTAAAAATCAATACCTGCTGCTTAACTACAGAAACAAATGGCAGCTCTGATGGCCAATAACAAACTGATGGTTGTTTCTTTGTTCTGTCTCTCCTTCTGTTAAACCGACTGCTAAAGGGCAGGAAAACATGACAGACTTGTCAGCCATAAAGAACTTTTTGGTCTTCTTTGTAGGAGCTCATCTTTTCATGGCCCTGTGCCAGAGCGAGTAGGTGCCTTCCATACGAAATACAAAGAAAGTGATGTTGGAAAAGGATACCTACTCCAAACCAGGAGAATCTAACGAACTTGTCTTTAAAGTCAGGCCAAAAGGGAATAATGAGTTGCATCACGTGTTTATTGTCCACTTGCAGCCATTTATGATGAAAGCATGGGAAATTAGCCCTCCTCTAATCTAAAAGATGCCTTTTTCCCTCAGACAAGTCTGACATATAAACAGTGTATCTGTAATTAAGAAGGCTCTGGCAGGCCTCAGACTGGCTGTTGTCACAGCTCTGCTCTGCTGGGGAATGCTTGCTGTGCTCCCAGAGCAGGGGAGGGCCAAGTGCCTGGTGCCTCCAGAGGCCAGGATGGGCTGGGTGCTCTCTGGAGAAGGTGTGCCACAGGGGGTTATCAGTGCTTGGGATCACAGAATCATTTCAGCTGCAAAACCCAAAGATCACGAGCCCAGTGTTAACCCAGCTCTGCCAAGGCCACCGCTAACCCAGCTCTCTAAAGTGCCACATCTACACATCTTCTAATCCCTCCAGGAATGGTGGCCCCAGCACTTCCCTCGGCAGCCTGTGCAAATGTTTGACCGCCTTTCCTGCTGGATCCCATCAAAACCTGTATTTCCTTGTGCAAGTTCACAGTCCTAAATCAGGTGATTATTTGGGAAATACACCCAGGAACTCTTTTCCAGATTTGGACAGAAGTAGCACATGTGTGCTACGTGTTAATTCGTTTATTTGGAGGTCAGGAGGAAAATACGGGACAGAAGAATTTTACAACCTAATTAAAACTTATTATCAAGGAGCAGCAATAAACTTCTGTGGAACAAATGAGCCCAGGGTTCTGGCTGTACCTCAGCATCCTGAGTTGTTCAGGCTTCCTGCAAGACAGCTGGAAATGTGAAAATCTGTAAGGAGGTTGCACCATGATTTTCACCTAAGGCACGGAGATGATGACTTTAATAAACAACTGAGCTGCATGTCACATCTTCCCACTTTTCTCTTCCCAGCCCAATTAAAACAACAGCCTTTAATTCCCATTTAGGTTTCCTCTATCTTTTTGTCTTCCTTTATGCACTCCTGCTGCCAATTATGCAGAATAGTAATGAACAGGACTGGCCAAAATATTTTATGTTCTATTTCTCTAGTTAGAAAGTTGTGTATTTTTCAGTGAGAAGTAAAAGTCTCTCAAAATTGGCAGAAATATTTTTCCTAATGAGGTTCACAAGAGAACCCCCAACCTTTTGTCTGTTAAAAAATGGATAAATGGAAGACAGTCCTCAGCAATCTCAAGATCTATGGAGTTAAGCACAGGACTGGGAGCCAGAAGATCTTGAATTACATCCCAGTGTCTGCCACACACAGGATTAGTAATACTTTGCACTTACATTAGCACTTTGCCACTAAATAAAGTTTGCAAGTGACATTACAAATGGGGAAGGAGCGGCTTGGAGAAATGAAGTGACAAATCCAAATTGGCACAGCTAGTTAGTGTCAGAATCAGGATTACAGTAATTCTTGACAAGCCGTTTAACCTTCATGAGGTTCAATTTTTACACCTTTAAAATGAAGGAGACGATTTCACCGAAAGCAAAATGTGCAAATGATACCCACTGGCACAATTAGGTAAATACATTGTTCCAAAATTACTACTCCTCTGCTGCAACTTGGAGGTTAAGCAGAGTACCTGCACAAACTCGTGTTGCTCCAGGGAAGAACATCTCTTAGGAAGCAGTGGTGGTGAAGCAGCTCCTCCAGGGAGATTGCTCAGAATTCCCAGGAAAAGGAGACGATTTTCAGTCCATTGGCAGCACCTGATGATTTGGAAGGGTTATTGTGAATTAGGAATTGGGCTGGGCATCATCAATCCAGAACTGAGCTGGTGGCACATGGCAGGAAATTTGTCCTGGTTATTACAGCACAGGAATTACAGGATGCTTTTGGTCACTGAGTTCTTAGCTTGTCAGCACATCAGGAGGTTTTGGCTAACAGGTAAATAAATATCTGGCCAACTCCAGTTCCTTGCTTTTAGTAATCAGTTCCTAGAATAGAGTTACCAATCAAAGCCTCTGATTTGCATGATCTTTTATCCTTGCTTTTTTAAATAACAAATTTACCTTCATAAATTTGAATCCCATCTTTCCACCTCACAACTGAACATCTTTGGAGTGTGAAGTGCGAGAAAGATTATGCTCAAAATAATTTTTTTTGTACCACAAAAGTGCTGTACAAAATGCTTCCTTTTATTGAGGCTGGTGCTGTCTTTGCTAATTTCAATCTACTCTGGTACTTTTTCCTTATCACCAGTTGTAGTGATTTTGTTTAGGAAGTTAATAGCAAACAACAAGAAGCAGGTAACTGAAAATAAATAGATGCTGTTTGTATTCTTGTAAACATAAAGACGACCCACAGTCCAAAAAAGCATTTAGAAATTCATCTCAATGCAGGCAAACCTGTATTTTTCCTTGTTCATCAAAACACTTTACCACATGCTTAAAAGCAAACATCCTCCCAGTCCCAAATACCTTCAGAGGAAATAGGTACCCACAAGACTGTCTACCAGCCCCTCCTTTTACATCAGTGAGGTGTGTGGGTGATCAGGACTTGGATCAATATTTTGAAAAAGCTGTTCATCACATTTTCCTGCATTTTTTTTTTTTTTTTTTTTTTTTTTTTTTTTTGCTTCCAGCTTCCTTGACACAGTTAAGGTACAGTTTGATACACAATGATAAAAAAGAGAATTATTGGTATCATTCAGAGAAGTTGCATCTTGATGCACATATCCTGAGGTACAGTAAATCTTACTCTTGATTACAAATTCCGAGTGTTTTTGCTAGTGGAGAGTTTTGTATTGTTACAAAATGCATCGATGTACAGCAGGATATTTGTTATATTTCTCAGGATGGATTGCTAACTTACAGGGGGAAAAAAAAAATAAGATTGCGTCTGTCACGTTTGGGAGAATTATATTTTTTGTTTTATTAACCTGGCTTACTTTGAGGGAATGTTTCTTTCCTTCTCTGTATTTTCCCAGCTCTAAAATCCACGTTTTGCTGTCTGTGCCCTGGCTGTGTTAGTGCTGCTCAGAGAGCACCACGAGGAGAGCTCTGTGAGCAGGGTGAAATCCTTGTGTTCCGTGCACAGGAGAGGCTCCAACTCCGACTGTCTCCCTCTTTCAGTGGAGCTGGGATCAGCGTGGATGTGTCACAACAAACACCTGGAGCTCAGAGCAGACAAGTGCCCTCCTCTGTTTTCGTGGCAGTCGCTCTGGGTTGAGGTAGTGCCGCACAGAGGAGCCCTTCCCTCTGATCAGAAGCTTTGTTTTGTTGGAAGGATTTGGAAAAAATTAGAAATGCTAATTATAGGAACAGGGTGATGGCACTGAATTGTCACTTCGTGTAACATTGGCTTTGTGCAGATGATCAGCTCAAAGTATGGTTAAAATGCTTCCAGGGTGGTGTTTTGTGTGGAAAGCTGTTAAAATACTACTGAGATTTAGCATAATGGTAAAGAGATTCCACAGCACCCAAAATGCTGATGGTTTGCTTCATGCTTAATTAGATTCCCCAGCACCAGCCTGAAAAATGTTTTGTTGTTGTTGATGTGACCAGATTTCATCCCAATCACACTGTTGCCAGTGTGGGATAATCAGCGCTGGGCTCCTAAAAACACGGCTCAGGAATGACAGATGTGCGCTTCCCAAGCTCTGGTTGCAAAGAGAGCACCCAAAGGTGGCCAAGAGCTTTGCTGTACTTGTGCTACATGAGTCAAACAAAAAGTGCTACCAGCGAACTCCAAATGTGTGTTCCAACATAAGGGGCTGTGCCTGAAGGGAATTCATCCCATTTCCCTCATGAGAAGAAACCTCAGGTGTAAATAGAGAACAAGACCCTCAATCTGCCAGTTTTTATCCACTGAATGGCATCAACCTCACTTGTTCATGATTCTGATTTCTAGGCAGAATTCTGTCATCAGCCTGAATTTTGGAAAGTAGGAGAAGATGTGTTTGAAGTTGTCCACTGCAGCTTCCTGGAGGTTTCCCAACCCCAATTCCTGTATTTGTATCCATGCACGATATTTCAGCTCGCACACAGCTCCAGTTACCACCTTGATTTTAATTAGGGCACGCAGCAATGAACTGACATAACTCTATATTTTCTTTCCTTGTAACTGTGCTCAGGTGCAACACCCAGGAGTTCAGGGAGACCAAGGAAAGTATTTTGGCAGGGTTTTTACACAGAATATCGCGTAGGTTTTGGAATGGGGCACGCAGTTGTCTTTTGGCAACATCTGAGCCTTTAGAGGAGCATCAGACCAGTCGTGCTTTCCTTTTTATTTTTTTAAATGCCTTTGAAAAAACCTCAGTGAGCCTGAGACTCCCCTCCCTCGCTGCTGACAGAGCCAGTGGTTACGGGGCACTGCACACAGCACACGGAGCAAAGGTGAACCCCAGCACAACATCTGGTCTTACTTTCCCCCCCTCCACTTCATGAACTGAATATCTTCTGGGTAACTCTGTTTCTAATACCCTGGGTTAAGATTGATTTACACAGGCCACTGTAACCCAAGTCTATCTCGAAATCTGAGTCTACCCAAGGAGCGCTGGCACAGCAGAGTTTGTTTATCAGCGCTGCATTTGGGGGAAAAGAGAAATAAAAATCCTCTGTTGCATTTTAACGTGGATTGCTGGATCAAAAACAATTTGAAAACTTATTTTAAAAATATTTTCACCTCCTTTTATAGCCATAGTGAGAAACTCCAGAAAAACAGTTTGCAAGTCTGGTAACAATCCACAAACATATCCGGGTGAAAATTAGTCCAGTGCCGTGGAAGGAAACACTTGAATATTTTAATTCTGTCTGATCAGGTATCTTATACTTTATTTTTCAAATAGGATCCAAATATATTGTAGGAATTTTTCCTCATGAGCGTGGCAGGGAATTGTGGGGTGCAAAGCAGCCGCTCTAAACCCTTCCTCTGCATTTGGCTCCGTGTGATTTTAGATCCCAAAAGCAGTGATGACTTCAGTCCTGTGGATACAACCAGTGCCCTTTGGAAGCTCCTGTTGGGAATTAGTGAAATTCTTCCTCTAGGAAAAGCAGCCTTTTATGGAGATGGTCCTGGGGACCCCCTGGATGTTTTGAGGGATGGCACCCCGCTCCCAGTGCCGTGATGGAGTGTGGTCACTCCCACTGCCCAGGCTGTCTTGGGAGATTTACAGCCTCATACATCTGGGAGATGCTGCTAATAAATTTTTGCTGGCCTCATGTAACACAGGGCATGCACCAGATAAGCATATTTGGTTAAAAATACAGGATTTGACTTGAGAAAAAAAGCTATTTAAAAAGGCCAGATGACCCATTTGCTGGGAAACCCTCCAAACCGGGGGGGTATTTCACTTGGAAATTGCCATTTCCCCGTACTTGTGGAATAATGCTGTTAGTGGCAATTTCAAATCTTTCTCCTGGTGTACATTTTGAACATCATGGTATCCTCTTGTTTCCCATTTTTTACTGTTCAGACCCTCCACAGAATATTATTGTCGCTGCAGACCTTTTATCCAAGGACTGTTGATCACAGCACAAGAACTGTCATCCTATTTGCATTCTGTGGATGCATCATTATTCACAACATTTGATGTCCATAAAACACATTAAAACTATTTCCTTGAGCAAAAATAATCAGCTCTCTGCTGTACATATCATTTGTATACTCAAATTGTAAAATGTAAATTGATATATAAGAAAATGGCCCATTAACTTTTTCATTAATGACAATAATACATTTCGTGCATCAGCAGTAGGAGGACCCTACGTTCATTCTAAGGAACCTGAAGGATAAATGGAGACTTCTTTGTATTTCATAAAAATGAAGGCTGTCATCAAACCCATTTTAGAGGCTGGGGGGGGACATTTTCTATGGCCTTATTTGTTTTTTAAACTATTCTCATACTTGGAAGCATTCTTAAAGTTAAAATACTCTGATAAACCTGATCCTCCTGCCTTTGAGGCAGAATTTGCACTGAAAGCCACCTGGCATTTTTGCCTAAACAAGGGCAAGGAGTTACCTGGGCATATATTAAATATTCTTTGTTAAAAGCACTATGTGTGCACTGAATGTATAAACTGGACACAGCTCCCACCCAGCTGGAAATGAATTGCCTTGAAACATTCATGGCATTTTTTTCAATCCTGTCCCAATTTTAATTTCCAGTTTCATTTTTGAGCTCGGTGGATTCTGTGGGTGCTACGCTCCCCATTGCTGGATAACTTTTGAAAGAGTAGGTCTATTCATGCAAAAAAAAAAAAAAACTGTAAATGATAAATATTGCTGGGTTTTGTGAAATTTAATAGACAACTGGATTACTGTTTCTTTAGGATTTATGCTGAGTTACCTGGAATTTACTGTGTTTTTTATGTATGTAATTTAATCATCTCGTGTCTTTTAAGATAATAGCAAGCGATTTTACTGTAATTCACGTGAATTAAGACATCCTAATATGTATAGTGGCTGTCAAATCACTGTATATTTACCATTTGATTAAACCATAGATTAATAATTTTTCTATAGCTGATACATCATGCACTAACAGATAAAGAGCATCTGAGATTAAGTAAGTGAGAAATAAAATCTGCTTTCAGTAAATTGCTTAGAAAAATTACACAGTACATTTAAATTACCATTTGCTTAGCAACATGCCCTTGTAGACATTCCAGTGGGGCTATAAAATGATCGATTTACTTTAATTTTCTACTGAATCCTGAAAAAATGGCTATCAGTAACCTATCCCTTCATCATGGCATGCTGATTCACTCTGTGTATTAAATTTACTGGCAAGGAGCAAGACGTTAACAAAAAGTAACAGATAATGTGAACATTTCATGCATAATCTGTAATATGAGATATGTATTAATAGGGAAATTACGATGCATTCAATTATTCTGAAATGCCTTCCAGAGATGTTTTGATTTGGCTTCGCTCTGATAGTAGCAGCACAGCAGGGAGCATCTCAAGTGATGAATAACCTAATCTCCTAATCTCAAAATGGGCACTATTCACAGCTAGCCCGGGAGAGGCTGGTGGGAGCCACCACACTGCACAGCCACTGCTCCTCACACAACAAAACCAGCAGCAAAAATCCCCTGCTTCTCACAAAACTCCTCTCCCCAGTGCAGAAATTTTTAGGGGCACTGCGGTTCTACAAGTTCAGGTGTTGAGGTTGAAAAGAAACCTTTGCTCCCCTCTCAAATAAACTTGGGAGACAAAAGGCTGTAAAAATAATTGTGTGAGCAGTTGTTCTGTTAGCATTGAAGGTTGCTTTGTGACATTATACAAAGGAGCTCTTTCTGACTTTACCCAATTTAATATATACCTGAAATGATCTTTACTATGTATACAATTTTTTTCCCCCTGAAAAAAAAAACAAAAAAAACCAGCAGAACAAGAAACTCCTTATTTTGTCTCATGAGCCCAATGGACCCGAGTGCTTGCTTGTGTGTAATTAAGCAGCCGTGTTTACTACTTCTCCTGGTGAACAATAGTCTGGTTTCCTGAGGAGGTCAAGCAAGATTTATTTGATTGTGTACACACTCAGAGCAGGCAAGGTGCCTGTCATTCCTCAGCCCGGCTTGGGCACTTTTTCCCTGCTCCACATCCACTGCTTTACTCCCATTTCCTCACCTTGGCATCTCTGCAACTGAACCAAAACAAAAAAAAGCCCAGGAATTCGAGCCACTGCAGCTCAGCAAACAATCCTGGAACACAGGCTATGCAAATCCACCGAATTTTTTTACACTTAATTACTTGATTGCAGTGGGCTCACTTTTTGATTAATGCAATTTGGCAAAAGGTAATATTACACCAGTGTATTAGAATTTTTAGTAATTATTCAATGTTAATATGACAGTGTTCTTGAAGAAAAATGAGAAGGAAACCGTATCTCTGTTTTGTCTTCAGTTCATATCCCTGCTCAGATAGAGAGAGGAGGAGAGACTCACAAATACTTGTGTAAATAAACGTGCTTTATCTTTGGGAGAAATCTCACTAAAAATTCCTGATTGGTCTTCTCCCGATTTCCTGTCCTTAATGCCATACTTTTAAAATTATTGGCATTACAAGGGTGCAGAAATGATTTTACACTCTTTTTTTATGCTGCAGTTTATTTGATTTACAAAGTGATTTGTTCTAACAAGTACCTTTGCAGTTTAATCATAATGCCACATTGTGTGTGCCGTTTTCCAGGACCTGCTCTATTCCTAATGCCTTTGGCAGCCCAGCTCCCAAGTTTTCTGTCTAATAGAAAGCAGGGAAGTGTGAGGCTCCTTAGATTTCCTTTGCTTAAGCAATTGGATTTCCTCCGCGTTGTGCTCCGTGTGAGCATCGTGTTAACGCAGAGCAGGACGTGGGGCTTTTACCTCGCCTGCTGCTCCACACCCTTTACTCCAGGTTGTAGCCACTAATCAGGGTTAGCAACCAGGGAAGGAGCAGGGCCCCGTTTTATGAAACTTTCAGATGAGGGATGTTGGGTTTATTTCAGTCTTTAGTACCCGAGAATGTACAATTGCTCTGAAGATAAATAAAAGATTCAGCTGGATGCCACTGGAGAGCAGAGCAGCATGTCTTTGGCATTGCTGGAGTCTTATCTGATTTGGATTTGTATACCTCATGGGGAATGGCAAAATATTGGAACAGACGGCTTGATATTTCCAAAGAATATAGTGGGCTTTATTAGCACCAGTTTCACTCCCTGACTGACGGCTTTTTCAAATTTTTTATCTTATTAATCTGTGCTACTGTATGTAAATGTTATTCCTCTCTGCATAAGGGAGGCAACCAGCGATTTGTAATAAATGCTTATGAGTGCCTGAGGCTGCACTTAAACTTTAAAACATCTATTATTAAGTTGCAAAAAACCACTGTAATGGCCAATAGTGACCTCATAGGAATTTTAAACTGTGGTCTGCTCTTCTGCATTAAAAACAAAAAAATTGCCTGAAGTTAGAATTATGAGCAATGCTATTTTAACAGCTGCATTTTGATTATTAAAGTGTGTTTTACAACTGAATTACAATGCTTTTATGGACTCTAGGTATAAGATTTAAAAAGGTCATTAAACATAGTCGGTTTTGTCACAGTAGGTGTCATTGTATACAACGGACACTATACAATCTATTTTATGTCGTAGTACTTAGGATTTAAAATAACACGGGGAAGGATTTTAGTTTGCTTAAGCATGTAGATTACTGTAAAGCTTTTCAGGTATTTTGACAGTTTGCAGTCCAAAATGACTACTTTCATTATTATTTTATTAATTTGACAAGAAGCCCTACAGATTTTCTGTGTATGAACGTTCCATTTGTCTCAGAAATAATTAAAAATGCCAGCCTAGAGCAACAAGACAACAGAAACACTTCTGGCAAATCAATGCTGAGAAATGCATCGTTTGTACGGGAGCCAAGTGTTTAGTCCTGAGCCATTTTTACATTTTCTCAGCCTGATAGGACGTGGGCTCTTTGACAGCCAGTATTGACCTGCAGCGTGGGCTGGGCAAACCCAGCACCTATAAATTGATTTATCCAGGGTGTGGTGTGCTGGGTGCTGGATGCAGTGTTCACATCTTGCACAGCACAGATGAAACAGGCAGAAGGAAACCCCTCAGTGAAGGCAAACTTAAATTCTGCTGCCCTTCTCCTGCTCCGTCAGACTTGGAAATACTTAAATCTTTCATTTGCCTTTCATTAATTTGTCATGGCGTTATCCTGGTGAAGAACCCAAGTACAAACAACCCAGCTTCGGCGTGGCTGCGTGTTAATGAGTGCAAAGGGAACCACACTAAGTGCAGAAAGCTCCAAATATTTGACAAAATGTCACAAAGGATTGTATTTGCATGTAGTAGCATGGCTAGGACATAATGATTAGTGTGTAGTGCCGTGCTGGCAGTACCTACTCCAGCTTATCCTGATAACATGTCGGCTGCACAGCTTTGAATATTGTATATGTTCTTTGAACATATCTAGGACTAGCAGAGCTGTCACTCTGCTGAAAAATGTGCCTGCACGAATGACAATACTGCTTTATTTTTTTTTTTTTAAAGAGGACGACTTCTAAATAATTATTATCATGCTAATAACATTTGTATTCTTTTGTGTATAATTAAGATCTGCCTGTCTAAGCATGAAATAGGGTTGAAATCTTGAATAAGTATGCTATCCTTAACCTATTTAGTAAATCAATTTTAATTTAGTATTCTTTAGGTTAAGTCATAACAATAGAATTGCTGTATACAGAAAAATCCACAATTTATGGCTGTAAACCTTCTCAGAAATGTTTAATAATAAGCAAAGCTTCTGTGAAATAAAAAATCTACCCCTCTAAATGCAAGTGCTGAATTAAAAAAAATGATTCAGCGATTACTAAAGTCATGTGTTTTTTTTAATTACCATTAACTCTTTATTACTTAACATGAAATTGTACATGTGATTTTATCTACAAGCCCCTGTAGGATTGTAATGCTTTTTCCAAAGACTTGTCTTTGAGCCCTACCCATTTTTTTGAAACATAAGGAACACAATTACCGGAGTAAGATTGAATTCCTAGTCTGCAGTTATATTATCATATTTGTATTTCTTATTTAAATAGAGAGCAAAGCAGTTGGAAGGGTTTTTTGGGGGAAAAAAAGTGTCTTTTCAAAGATTTTTCAGTCCTGAGAGAAGTCAGAAATGCCTAACGAGGGACCAGATCCTGCTTGGAAAAAGGGAAAGTGGAAGAGGCAGGAGAGAAAAATACCCTTAGCTGCTATCTGGAACTGTTTGATGTCTTTGTTATTCTAAGTTTGCGTCCCAGGGCTGTGCAGATTCCTGAAATCCTGCTTCCCAGCATTACTGTGGGATCTTCCCTGGCCAAGGGAGATTTCCCCAGGTGTGTGTGTGGTGTTTCCAGATGTGTTTTGTTCAGAATCATAGTCCTGGTCCTCCAGCAGAGCTTGAAACACAGTGACAGCAAACAGCCCCCGTGTTCCCAGCTGTCCATATACAGAATCCATGGACCTGAACACTGGATTAGGTTCTGGAGCTCTTCCCAAGCACCAGAGATTTATTGGATATTATTTATGGGTTTTTTTTTTCTATTTCAGTTGGCCTTTAAAATATTTCCTTCCTGTGGCATCTTTGTGTAACTGTTACAGGAAAACAGCCCAGCTCTCATTAAAGACTCATTGGGTGATCCTCACCCGTTTTAAAATGGGAGCTGCAGTGATTTACAGTGGTTGAGGATTGGATTCATGGTGCTTTGAGAAAACATGGGAGGAACACAGATTGTAAATGTGGTTTTATTCGGAGGAATATTCATTGGGGACAGTCTGTCATTGCTGCTCTCTCATTGCTGCCATCACCAGTCATTTCTGTGGTGCTAAAATCTACTTTACAATATTTGGGAGCCTTGGATAGATGACCAGTTAAGCAGAAACACTGCAAGTGAGGAATGGAATTTGAACACCTCACTTCTTTATGCTCTTTTATGAACCTTAGACACAGCTATTATCTCATAATGACACATTTTCTTTTAAAAGGCCCCTCACAAATGTACAAAATGGGTATTTTCTAACCTGCATGGTTTGCCCACCATTTGCCTCGGTGTTTTTGTCAAAGGACATCTTAGAAAAAGGATGTGTGAATGTGGGCATGGGATGGCTCTGCTGGTTATGTCAAATGGTCTGTCTGCCTCATTGGATCCTAGCCAGGGTGCTACAATCTGAAGGAATTACAGGCGGAACGCTGTATGCTTGTAACTCACTGAAAATTAGATACAGAATGTGCTTCCAAACATGGGACCCAATTCTGAACACAAGACAAATGGGAAATCGGGGCAAAATTTTCTTTAAGGTGAAGTGGTGAATTCTTCACATGCCAAAGAGAACTTGGGACACAACTTGTGATCCCACTGGGAAGGAATTGTCAGAGAACACGGCTGTGAATGAGGGAGAAAGGGAGAGTGACACCTTTTAAGGAAAACAGCATCTGGGGGAAACATTACAATCTGTAATTCAACAAACAATTCCTCCGTGGGACTTTCAAAGGTTAGGTCACTTCAGCAAAGATGAATTCAGCCCATGGCTCTGGAGGGCCCAAGAGGCTCTGGCCCCTGTAATTTTGTATTTTCTTCTCTCTATATTTTATGAAGCGAATGATTGTTCTTAAAGTTTGGCAACCCTGTTGGTAAAAAATTCTGAGCCCTTTTTACATGTGATCAGAGACAAAACCACCAGCAGTGTATCCTAATAAAAGAAAAATTTGTGGGTCCCCATGCAATTTGCTTTATTCATCTGTCCATAAAATACCAGAAAACTTTCAAGATGATGCCCAGACTTCAAGAGTGTTTGTGGTGCCCATCCCTGCCTTTGCCTTCTGTAACACACTGCTGTTTATTTTGATTTATTCAACATTTAAAAGCAGGCACACGTTTTCTGAGCACCTTTGTAGAACAATAAAAGAAGCAAGTATGCAACAAGCAAGCACCAGCAAATGAATAATACTCTTTCAAAGTAATCATAGCAATAATAACCCAGGCTCCTTGGCCTTCAGCTGCCCACTTCTTGAATTGCTTAATTAAAATAGATCATCCTGGGCAGACCTTCCAGAGGTTAATAAAGTGGGTCTTTGAATCAGAAAGGATAAAATTCCAAAATTGAGGATTGTCTGTGTGGAATGCAAAGCTCAACCAATTCCTGTTGTTTATATGAAAGGGATTCCAAGTGCAGCAGTTTTGCTGATCTTTGTTGATGTGACAATAAGAAGAGAGGAGATTTCCGAAGCAGCCAGGTCTTAAGCCACTTAGGATCTAATCATGTCCCCTGATTTGCAGGGAGAAATAGCTGGTGGGATCATCTCAGAAGCATTATCCAGCTGGACTGGTAGTGAAGAATTCTGATGTTTAAAAAATAATAATGAGAAGTTTTACATTTTGAGCCTTTTCTCTTTTTATAGAAAAATGATTTTCCCAATGTTTGTTTTGGGAAAAAAACCCACAACCATCTGGATTAATTTACCTTATTTCAAACAAAAGGATGACTACTTTTTAGATAGATTAACTTTCCTTTTGGGTGATTATTCTCAGGTGCAGGTGGGTGAATGTGTTTTAGCCCCAAGCGCTGGGAAGCAGCTGATGATGCTGTGATGGTACAAACAGCCCAAATGCAGATCGGTGTCAGCCACCTCAAACTGCCCCCGTGTCATCAAAGTCAGTGGAGCTACACTGATTTATACCCAAGGCACTGCACATCCCTGACAGACATCCTGACTGCTTGTCCACAGTTACTCCTTCTTTATTTATTTGTTTCTGGGCACTTGCAGCCACTCTGCCACTGCTGCCCTCTAAAGCTGATCTACCACGCAGGGAAATTTGAGGCCACTTTCCCCATTTGAGATTTGGTAAATGTAGCACTGATTTTTAAACTGTTTGGAAATGTTTAATTAAAAATGACTTCTAGAAAGAAGGACAATGTCCTGCATTTTGGAAAGAATCCATGGAATATAGAGGGTAATTTTTCTGTACTAGTGAGGTAGTTTCAGGTTAGTGCATGGTGAGTTTTTCATTGCTCTGTCCTGAGCAATTATTTGTTCTTTGGAAATCTTAGCTTCCATAGGGAGAGGGCAATTTCCTATTTAACCCAACAGTTGTGTATTTTTGTGCATTATTCTGAGTATTTTAACTAAAGGAGCTGATGCTGATCTCCCAGCTTTGGCAGGCCAGAGCCTTGGCCTTGCTTTTCCTGGTGATGTAAAGGCACATCCAAGTTCCCTTCTTAGCAAACTGGTTTGCAGCTTAAGGCAGCTGGGACAGAGACAGCAGCAGTGACTGTATTGGGGCAGGCAGGATTACCCAGAAAAATCAGGAACACCGTGGCATCCCTTGGCCCCTGACACCTGCAGCTGTACCCACCTTCTCAATCTAACAGGGGTGAGTGGCATCCTCCAGCCAGGATGTTGAAGAACTGACTAATCAGAGGTGAAAAGGCAGGACTAGGCTGGGAAGGCTGATGAGCATCTTTCCTTCTGGCCTCAGACTTGCCAGCAGCTGCCTCCTGCAGAAACACTGATGCTGAAGTGCCTGATGGACCTTGCCATGGGCAGGCTCCGGTGCAGACCAGGACCAGTCCTCGTGTGTTCTGAGAAGAGAACCAAATCATGAGTAGCAGAGAACTCTTACAGCTCTTGGGAGGCAAGGAGGAGGTTTGGTAGGAAAGGGAAGGACAAAATGGCTCATAGCAAAGGAAACACTGGGTCCCAGAAGCTGGAAGACGAGGATGTTAAGCTTTGGTTACCTCTCTGGGAAACCCGTCCATGAAATTTTCCACCAAAAGGCCTTGTAGGGATATAATTTACACCTGTATTTACAATTTTTTATCCTGTAAAACAAAGGCGCAGATAACATTTTTTGTT
The DNA here is from genome assembly GCF_049639895.1 of Pseudopodoces humilis. NCBI lineage: Eukaryota > Metazoa > Chordata > Aves > Passeriformes > Paridae > Pseudopodoces > Pseudopodoces humilis. Next base: position 2,425,452 of record NC_142202.1, read on the forward strand.
GCTCAGCAATCAAGATTACTTAACAGAAGAATGATCCAATGAACTTTGTCTTTGTGGAAAGCCACCAGCAGTGTCAGGACCGCAAAAAGTACTCTAGTGAGGGTTGAGTCTGCTTAAGTACCAAATTCAGATACCTAAATTAGGAACATAGGGCTATTCATTAGTAAATATTCAGTGGACAGAGAGAGAGAGAGAGGATCCTCCAGGTGACAGTTCAGATTTACCTACATTAAACACCTACTCAGAATTGCCAAGGGGAAGTCAGATGTCTAAAACTGGAAGTTACTGTCCCAATGATGGACAAGACTCAAAATTGTATATGGGGTGAATAGCCAAATAGAAAATGAAAATGCAAAGGGTGCTTGAATATGAGTCTGAATTCTTAACTGCTTATTTAAGTGAAGGGAGCAGGTCTGGGGCACGGGGAGGCACCGTATTGATTTCCACAGCCCTGCATTCAGTCCTTTCATTTACAAAACCTTGGCTTCTGGAACATTTAGACATTGGGCCACCTCTGTCCTCTTGTAAATTGCCTTCTGGGAATGGCATCAGCCAGTAACCTGGCCCAGGAATTGCTGGGAGAGCAGCAGCTGATCCTGGTCCGAGCTGCTGGTGACTTAAGTGCAGGCTGAACTGTCTCAGTGCCCAGGAACACCCCTGGCACTACTGAATTTACCAGCACAGCTGGAGCTGAAGCAGGAATATTCCTGGCTCCACAGCAGAGCGGTCAGCAGTGCTCCCAGCAGCACAGCCTGGGCACAGGCACTGTGTGAGGCATCAGGAGGGCTCTGCTCCCATCTTTCCAGTCCTCCTGGGACAATTGTCCCCCATTCAGTGCAATGTGATAGCACTCACTTGCTATCACAGTACTGATCTCCTCAGCAGTGGGGCAGGTTCCCAGCAGGTGCCTTCTCCAGTGCCGGGATGTGGGATGAGCACAATGAAGCAGCTGCTCCTTGAATCCTGCACCGCCTGTCGCTTCCTAGAAACCACTGGCAAGGAAACATGAATTGGAGACATTTCCTTGCTGCTGGTGAGCATGGTCTCATCAGGTGCTGCTCTCCAGCTGGATCTTCAACATGTCAAACTAGTCAAATACAGTTCTTTAAATGAGAGAAAAATGTTTCATGTCCAGAAATGAATGCAAACAGTAAATCCATGTCCCTGTGCTCGTCTGTCCCCGATTCCGAACTGCTGAATGTATTCATGAAGCTCTGAGCACATCTTTGTCTACTGAGTGACTGTGTGCTGCTGTTGAAACACAGCTGTTGTACAATATTTTAACCTGCACACAGAGGTGCAAAGTGAGGTACCTGAAATGACTTTGGAACAAAGGAAAGGTTGGGGAAAAGCTGCCGAGAGTAACAACCCTCCCGGAGAAATCAGTTTGCTTTACAAAGTGCTGTGGAGGTATGAGGCTGAAGTGTGTGTCCTTTTCCCTCCATCTTCATGGGGGAATACATTCTGGGGAAGTGAGAATTTCTTTTTTTTTCCACTCCTTTTAGGATTCATGTTTGGACAAGGTGTTTGTAAGAATGGATGCTGTGAACGAGCTATTAAAATTTAAGCTTTTTCTGTTCCCTTGATAGTGCTTTGAGAGGCTCATCCCATGTATTTCTCCCAACAAGCCCAAAAGGGTCTCTGGGAAAGCTGGCACTTCTTTCAGGGGATGCATCTGTCAGTGTGTGTGGCTGATCAGGTGCAGCTTGGTGGGTAGAGTCAATCCCAGAGTGGCAAGGTGAGGTCAGAGCCACAGGCAAACCTCTGGATTAGTCATTAAAAGGATTCATCCTACAAGAACAAAAACTGGGGAATAAAACCAAAGGTTTCATCGAAATCCAAATTGTAAGAGATTAATAAAAGCACAAAGGAGTAACAAAAGGAAAAAGCAGAAGAGAAGCAGCTAGTGCTTGACACAGTCTCCCTTACCATCTTCCTCACCTTTGTAAACCTCTTGCTGTTCCCTCTTACCCAGCAAATGGCAGTGCTCAGTCTTTCCATCCTTCTGGAAACGTGTGTCCATTCTTATGGAGACTGAGCTCGTAACAGCACAACGGGACTGTGCTTGCAGTTGCCAAGCTGGACAAAAAGAACCTGGAGGGTTTCACACCAGCTGTTTCCACCATAGCAAAACTGACAAATTTTGTTCCCCATTCACATTATTAGGGGTAATGATGAAGTGACTAGATGTCCTCCTTCCAAAATTAGAGCTCATTTAACTAGGATAAAAGCATTTGGGAGAAAATACAGATCGTTAAGAAGTAAATGTAGGGAACACAAATTTTGTGTGCCAGATCTGTAGCTGTGTTCAGTGTGGGAACCTTGTTAAGCCCTAATTTCTGTATATTTCTGTGGTGAGCCTGTGTTGTGGCTTATCTCTCAAGACAGCTGATCTCCCCTTTTCTCCTCTGACAGCTTTTAACTATATGATATTCTTTAGATCTGCAATATCTCACCCTGTGTCTTCACTGGAGACTGAATACAGGATCCTTGAAGTCAAGAGCTTCTCTGCTGTGTTTCAAGTGTGTCCTGGGACACTGTGTATGACTTTCCAGCACATGCCACTATCCTCATAATAATGGGAGGATAATAGGAGTTATACTGCATGTCTGAATAACTAGGTTAGATATCTGTTTTCTTTGATTGTTGCCTGGCATCTCTCTGTCTGTCACATCTACATTTTCCCTTTGTTGTGGGAGGCGATTTCCTCTTCGATAGGTTTGACTTGTGCATTAACATTTCTTAGTGGAGAACTGCAGCTTTCAGCACACTTATTCTCTCATTGTCTGCACCTGTTTGTTTCCAGTGTAAAAAATTTCAGACAACCTCCCACTCTTTCTGTCATCCTCCTTTCAAATCAGAATGCCATGAATGATCTGAAGGGCACGGGGGAAAAAAAGAGCCTTTTGTTACTTAATAATTTCTTTTTAAGTCTCTTTCCTTCTTTTTAACTTTGATATTTGTGTAAAGATATTTTGAGGTCTCATATCCTATTTTTGTTCTTTGAATATGATATTATCTTTTGCCTTTGATAATCATTGTCATTCTGATTTTCTTTAATTGTCTCCAGACAAAGTATCTGGAGAAAGGCAAGTGTTGTGCTAGGGAACTTAGTGTTTTCAGCAGAACATTGCGGTGAGGAAGTTAGGAGAGTGGGGAGCTGCAAGGATGAATGTTAATAATGTCTGAATTATTTTATAATAAAACTATTCACTGGATTAGCAAAATATATTTGAGAGGAACACTCTTGCTAAGAGGACTTGAAACCTAAATAAGTAAGACAAGCAGAAGGCAGGCATCATCCAAGCAAAATATAAAGACTGTATGTCATGCTAAGTGCTGTTAAAAGAATCCCCGAACTGTTTCCCTTCCCTATGGCCAAGAGAGCATATTGCAAACAATATGCTGTGGTATTACTTCCCATCTTTGCTTATGTGAAATCAGATGAAGGAGGGAGAAGGGAGAAGGAAGTTCTTTTCCTGTTGCCTTGCTGTCGGCTCTGTCCATCCCTCTGCCGCACTCGCCCGTGTGAGGGAGAGGCTGTGCAGTGTCCAGGCCCAATGATGGTGGCAGCTCCATCCCAGCATCCCATCTGAACCCAGCAATGAGAGGAAAAGGGGAATTAGTGGAAAAACAGCCTTTCCAGGCCAGGTCTAACATTTAAACTCCAGGCGAGTTGGGAGTCATGCAACACAGTCCATAGGATGGTGATTCGGCTCAGTAACAACAAGTCTGGGGGGAATTTAGCTTTCCTAACCAAAGGATGCAGGGAACTGCAGCATCTCCATAGGCACTGAAAATCTCTTTGTTGTCTTAAGAAGAAGGTAAAATGCCAGGCTGCAGTAGTGCTGGCCAGTGTATTTAAATACACTGAAAGGCATTGATATCTCCGAGGAGTCTCTAAGGTGTATTTGATCTATTACTTTGCATGCGCTATGAAATAATAAATAACCCAACAGATACCATGCTGCATGACAAATTTGAAAGTATTTTCACTTAATCTCTGCCTTGATGAGACACTAATCTGTCTTTTAAAACATTTTCAAAGGTGTCCTCACAGACCTATCAGAATTAATGGTGTATTCCATTGCACTCTGGATTGTTGAGAACACAATAGCGCATTATCACCTCGTGCTAGAGATAGGATCACCTCGTACTAGGGACACTTAGCAGGTAAATACAGTGGGCAGCAGGCAGCGGGAGAAATACATCCCTCGCTGCACAGAAATCATACCTCAGAAGTCAGTGGAATGAGACAAGTGTACTTGACTCCACAGTGCAGTAGCATGTCCCTTGGAAAAGTAAAGCACAGCTACGAGCTCCACGACGAGGTGTAAATAACACTTAGGAAGGCAATGTCTGTGTGCTGTTCTGACAATGTAAAATCACTGCTTGCTCACGGCACACTCTCCTCAGCCATTAGCAGGATGACGCTTCTGTTATAATCAGGTTCTGAAGGTACAAAATGCAAAGGTGTAGTGTAAAACTGCTCCAATTCTGTGGCCAGTTCTTCTGTACACTCCCACCCCTTTGTAAACCCTCAACAAGTGTGAAGTGTTTCTGAAAATTAAGATTTGAATACTGTTTTCAAAATATATTTTGGTTAAAGTTTTCCACAATAACAGGTCATTTCAGAGTTGTTGGGTGCTTCCCTGCTCTTAGATTAATCCTGCATCAGAGCCCACCTTTTATTCCCCATTTGATTATATCCCCATTTGAGTCTCAGCATTTAGACAGCTGGTTTCCATTGCTAATATAAATTGGGAGGTATCAAACACAAATGGAATATTTGTGTTGATTCAGCTTTAGCCAAATTCCCGTTGTTCTCCTAGCATGGATCTTTTCCAAATGTTCTCTTCTGGTCAGGCTCTTCAAGCAAATTTCCAAGTGTAAAGACTTACGAGCATCTTTGGGGGGGAGTTTCAGCTGACAGTCTGCTTACATAAGCAAAAGCCAAAATTTTGCAAATCATCTTTGAATGTATCCTACTTATGCTTTACTTTTTCAATGGCCGGAAAAAAGGGAAGTTTCTATAAATGTTCCCAGTGACGCTGCCCAAAGTGTACCTTATGTACTGTACAGCAGCTCTCCACAGAAGCTGCAATTTGAATTTGAAAAGAATTTGAAAATTATGTTGACAATTTGCATTCCCCAAAAGCACTTCAGCTGTCTTTCTATATTTTCTTGGCTTTCTAGGGGTTCTAGAAGGAAATTTCCTTCTTCCACCTCAAATCTTTTCACTGAGTGCTCAAACGTATTTAGGTATTTAGTCCTCCCATCCCAATCCAATTTATGAACTACACGGTGCCTTCTTTCATCATTTACCAGTAAAAGTAATGACACAGGGCGGAGGTTAGAGCTGCAACAGGAATGAGAGGAAAAGGGGCACAAGGCATTATTCTCTTCCACTAAGTAGCTCTGTGGATTCTATTACCAGGATTTAGGATATCGGGGAGCTTTAAGTTTAAGTTCTGCTGCATAATCAGCTGGGCTTGGTTCAGCAGCTGAATCACTTCAAAATATTGCAATGATAATTTTTACTTTTCAGTCTTTTTCCCCTGGATCTTTTAGAACTAGTGCCTTAAGAGCAAATAAGGGCTATGCCTAAAGATGGGAAAACCAAGCCCATTCCCAAATCTGGCCCCAATTTAGACTGAGTTTTCCCCCATTCCAGATACCAGCCCATATCCAGTTGGGTTTTCCCCCCTGTTCCTGATTCTGGCCCTAATCCAGTCAGGGTTTGCATCCATTCTGGATCCCGAGTTTGATCCAATTTGGGTTTTGCCCCTTCCAGATCCTGGTTGTGACTGGGGTTCTTCCCCCATTCCAGATCTCAGATTCTAAGCCAGTTCAAGTTTTCCCCCATTCTGAATCCTGGCCCAGACCAAATCCAGGTTTTCCCTCATTCCAGATCCCAGCCCAGATCCAGATCTTTTGGACCCAGTACCTCAAGGGCAAAGAAAGGCTGTGCCTACAGTCAGGAGCTGAGCTATTCCTGTGTTTTCCCTTAGAAACGTTTGCTTGGTGTTTCCCCGGGGGCAGCTCATTCTGTTCCTGTGTTTCAGCCGTGCAAGTGAAAGAACTTCACTTTCTCCAGCTAATTATATGGAGATGTGCTTCATCCTGGAGCAGGAGTGGGAAGTGCTGAGCTGCAGGTGGGACAGTGCCACCGCTCGGGTTGTCACTGATGTAGAGCAGGTGGTGATTACAGCTCTGGCAGGTGACATTTTGGCTCCTGGGCTCCGCACGAGCACGCAGTGTTCTTTCTCTTGCCTTGCTCCTCTCTTTTTTAGAGTGAGGAAATGTGGAAGATACGCAGCCTGTAGCATAAGGAGAAGGTGGCTCTGTGTTTAGCGGCACAGGGAAAGCTCTTCCAGCATCATCATGGAAGGGTTTGTGCTCAGATACAGCTGTGACAAAAGTCCAGCTCTTTTCAGCCTATTGTGTGTCCATTCCTCCTTCAGAGGGGATAAGAAGAATCATTACTGCATCCCTTATGTTTTTTTGTTCCTACCTTGAGCTGAAGCCAACTTCCCCCAGGCTTAATTCAACATTTAGTAGTTTTGGAAACACCAAAGAGAGGAAGAGAGACGGGGGTGGGGGGGAGAAAATGTAGCTGCTTTTTGTGCCTCAAGTGATGCAGATCCTTCTGTGGAAGAAGAGGTGCTACCTGCTTTCTCTAGTTCTGTTTTTATGTTGTACTGTTGATAATAACAAGAAAAGAAGATTATGTGAGCCTGCAAATGATAGGATGTTTTTTGCTGTTGGTTCTTGCTTTTGACGCTGCTCCTTCACATCTTACTTTTCGCATTAGAAGTAGGAAATTAGCCCAATTTTAGGTTTTGGGTTTTTTTTTTTGCATTTTAAATGAGAATTGTAAATGCAAGGTATTTCTGCAGTCCTTAGAATACATCCCTCATTTTCTTCAGTTAGTGCCAAAATGTAAGAGCAATATTTTATAAAAGCTGTCCCTGTCTTATCCTGTCTCTTCTGTTCTTTACTAAATGAGGGAAGAAAAAGACAATTTATTTAAACAAAAGATAAGATGGATGTATAATAATAAGGAAACAAGAAAAAAAACCCTAAAGCTGGTAGTGTTCTTTGTTTTCATAGGCAATCATTTGATTTAAAGTAATTTTAGCCAAATATTTTTATTCTTGTTCATTGTTGTTTTTCTAAGCTGTAATTCAAGTGTTATGAAATCTAATTATACAAGAAAGATTTGTCTAAATTCAAAGCAAAATCCCAAACATAATAATAAAATTGCTATACATCCCCAGCTCAGCTCCTGTGAATATTAGTTCTCTGTTCAAAGGCTCTCCATAGGATTCAATTTTGACCTAGAAGAAGGTGGCAAAATGTATGATCTCGTAGTGATAAAACAATATGAGTACAAATGGGCTCAATCCAGTTCTGATGCAAGTTGTAAACAATTAAAAGTACATGAGCTACAATGCCCAGAGCTGATAGCTGAGGACATTACTGCACGCTTGGGGTAATGCTGGAAACCAGGAAAACAATTGTTTCACAATAGGACATAAAAGCAACAGAAAATATTTGTCTCGGCAGAGCAGCGCAGCCTTGCAGGGCCGGGGCGTGTGGAGGATTTTTCAGCAGGCTGGCACGAGCCTGAGTGATGCATAATGGCAGCAGGGAATGGATTTCTGCATAGCTGAGTAGGTGACGTCATGAAAAAAGGACTATTTATCACCATAATTTAACACAAGATGCAACACAATGGCTTGATGGATGCATTTTATGGTTTTCAGCCAATCATAATAATGGATCTATTGACTAAAGTTTTAGATGCCCTTTATATACCCTTCGTGGATAGAAAAAGAGCAGGGAAAACAGAGAATGAAGAGGCTGAGAATAAGTCAGAAAATATTTGCCAGGAATGTTTTCAAAATTCAGGCCTCCTGTGTAACAGCCTTTTGACCTAAAGCTTCCCCAATTATGTTTTTAAATCCCTAAAAGCTAATGAGGCTCAACAAGAATATTTCAATTAAATATTGGAGTAATAATAAGTAGTGAAAGAAATCTGAAATGTTTTGGCTTTGCCTTGACAGTTCTCACTGAGATTCTCCTCGTTGAGGTGTTGTCTTAGGAACTTTGGCACGCGGGTGTTGTCCTCATTTTGGGCACTGAGGTAGGAGCAGGGAAGGAGAGGAATTTTCCTTTCTGCCTTTAATGTCAAACTCTTGATACCCAAGAACAAAAATCCCAAGAAGCAGAGCAGCCCTGGCTTCTCCCTTCTCCCAGGAATGCCTTGTCCCCTCTCCCCTCAGAGCTGCCTCCTTGGTCTCCTCTGGTAACTTTTTCTCCAAGGTACTTTGTTACTTTGCTGTTTGCCAAATAGAAGGGAAGACAGGGGTTGTCCCTTCTCAGCTTGATGTTTCCAGCAGCTCCCTGGGAGCTGGGAGATAAAAGATTAAATTCGTTTAGGATGAGGAGGCTTAGCAGGTTCCCAAAGGGAGTGGGAAATCTAAGTAGCAGAGGATTTCTCCTTAGGGAGGTGCTTTGATTTGGGAGAGAAGAAGGGAACTAAACAGAGGATCCTCCTTGGACCAGAAGCTTCATTTCTCAGTGCTGGAAAACCTCCTGGATTTTACGTCTCACCACAGGCATGTTTGCATCCCTTGCAGGCAAAACACAGGATTAATGGCTGAAGCTGAGTGTTTTGCCCAGCAAGTATAGGGAATGTGGGCAGAGCTTTCCAGCAAAGATAGGAACAGCTTTTGGGATTTCACATAAAGTTCCTGGATAACTCTGGGAGTTGATTTCAGATGTTAAGTGCCAGCCCATATCTGAAGTGTTCCTAGGGCATGAAAATCCACCTGATTCTCATCCCCAGATGATGTGTTTCCACAAAGGGATGATCAAAGAAACAAGGAGGCACCAGCTCCATAGCTGCTTCCAAGCTGGATGGATGGAAGGGTTTTCTGAATATTGCTGTGGTTTTTACTGGGTTCTCTGACTGAACTGTGGGAATTTAACTCAGGTTCTTTATGCTGGCATGTTGAATCTTTCCTTCTTGTTTTGCCTTTTTTTTTTTAGGTTTTTTTTTTTGGGATTGGATTCCACGGAAAGACCTGAAACACCTGAAACTGTGGGTTCTAAATTAATGATTTATGTTTTCTTGCTTTTTCAACATTAGGAATAAAACTTCTTAACCACTACATTTTGGAGGTACACACAAACAGAGTCAGAAAGAGAACTGTGTGCTTGTGAATTAGAAAGTTCAGTCAACATGAACAGGTTCTTCTCTTCTGGAGTGGGTCCATATCCAGGAGAACTGGGAAAGAACCCAGGAGTTTTGGTCTTTCCCTTTGGAGAACCTGGAAAACAGGCTGAGAAGAAGAAATGCCCACAGGGAGAAACGTAAGGTTTTCCACATGACAGAACAGCACAAACCACTTGTTCAGCTGAACCTTAAAAATCTCTCCACTAAGCTGATGGAACACTGGAAGACTGAACTTCCTATTTAATTTTATATAAACTAGCCTAAAAAATGACTTCAAGCTGACTAGGATTTAATTTTCAGTGCTAACCTTCAATTAATTTGTAACTTTCTTGGCACCCAGTTTGCTGGAAATGGCTGTAATTATGTTGTTTTCTGAACGGTGCATTCATTCAGGCCATATTCTATAAGACTATTTATACAGCTGGGGAAAAAATAATGGTATTTAGAGGGATGGGGGAAATGCTAATAGAAAACTTATTGAAAAAAATTGGAATTATTGATTTTGAAAAAGTATCTTACTAACTCACACTTGATATTTTAAATGGAATGTTTAGTTCTTAAGAGAATTTGGGATAATTTTGTTGTCTTTAACAAGAAATGCATGGTCAGCTTCCCCATGGCTGCCTTTCGTGCATGTTTGAGGCTGGCACAATTATATACTGCAAAATCTCACGTTGCTCTGCTGTGTGGGGTTTTATAATGCCAGTGTTGTTTCCTAATTGATCTGCATAGCAGGGTCCAATTGCTGCTAGAGGGAATTATTCTGAAATCTGAGAGGATGAGAACATACAGAGTAAAGTTGTTACCTTCTTTTTCAGAAAAAAAAAAATACCCAAAAAATCCCTTTGCATGTTTTCAGATAAACAGATTCGCTCTGGGTTTTTCCTCCTCAGTTTCTGCAAGTTTAGAAGCTGCTGAGGTTTTTTAACATTTCTTTTACTGTGTTTGGCATTAAAGGGGTTTGCATGTGAGTGTCTTCTCTTGTCTTTAAACCAGAGGATGCTCCCTGCTGGAATTTATCCCTCTTGAGTCTTTCCTAGGTGCAGTTTATGGCAATTTAGTTTGATTCTCAATCATATATTTGACATATTTTTGAGGGCAGGAATATTTGCACATAGGCTTAACAACCACAGTTTAGAACCAGGACTAATTAGAAAGCAAAACCATCATTAGGTTTTGAATTTTGAAATAAATTTTCAGAAAAAAGCTTTTTCTTTTATTAGCTGTGTGTCAGTCCTGACATGCCAGGTGATGGACAGGAATGAATCCAGGTGGATATCGGCACTGGTTGTTTCTTATTTCATATTTGGTTTAGTGTAGCATCACTCAATCAATCCCAAGTTATTAACGTGTCTGTGAGTCAGCTGATGTCCATGATGAGAGCATGTTTGCCTCTTAATCTTTTAAATATTTTATTTTTACTTTCCCAAGTAGCTACTTAAGTGGTAGAAAGAGAAAAGAAAATCCTCCACGGGAAGAGTAAGCAAATTCTCCTTTTTTTGTGAGATTCTTACCTGTAGATTTATGGTAGAAGAATTGCTTCCCTTGAACATAAAGTCTTTTACTCTCAGTCTGGAGTTTTGTGGGTTTCCATATTTTTGTGGAAGGATAGAACTGGAATACAGTGAGCTTGCCACATACTGACGTTCACACGGCTCCTTAAAATTACTCTTTGACTTATTCATGCCATTTGTCCTCAGAAAGGAGTTTCATTGTTTCTAAAACTGCAGCAGTTGGAATGAAAAAGCCTGAAAGATTTTATGGGTCTGACATATACCTTTATATGTGGGGGACATAATTACCTCTGGAAGAAACAGAAACATTTCAGGATGGCTCCTGCTACACCAGTACAAAAATACAGAGGTTTTAAATTTACTATCTGTTTTCCTGATCGAGGAAAGTGGGTTTTGAACAGAAACTGCAGCCCTTGAATAAATAATTGTCACCCAGGAGAGTCAGTGGGTGGCTAACAATGCTTTTTGTGCTGTGGATCACACAGATTCCCACTTTTCCTTTCCCGTGTGCAGACTCTTTGCCGCATTACATGGGTGGCAGGGGGAGGCCATGGGCCATTGAGCACTGATTCTCTCGGTCCCACAATTACAGAGACACCTGTGCTAAATAATATCCTGCTGTTCTTCTTGGAAAATTACAGGGCTGGTCCCACTCTAAGACGGCCAGGTGTCCATACCTGAGCTCCCTCCCAGCTTTTCCCCCTTCCTAAGAGATGCTGCAACCCCCAAAGCTCCACATCCATGAAATTCCTCCATTGCTGTCACACCAGCTCCTTTAAATACTTCCCTTCTTCATGGCAAGAGTATTTTTGACTGAGAAGTTCTCCCCTTTTTCTGCTCAAGTCTCAGGTTTGACCACTTCCCTTTGCAGTTTGCTTTAGCACTGCTCAACTCTCTGCCTGTTGTTTCAGGCTGCTACTCAAATTACACTTATTCCAGTTATTATTTCCATCATTTAGTATGAATTTTACAGTGATGTTGTTTTTATGCTTCCTTACACTGCCACATGTGTTAACTATACAGAAACTGTTCTTCTTGTGGAAGAAATTATATACCAAATCTACCTGGTAAAAAGCTTGTTTTATGGTACTTATAAAATTAATGCCAAAAATGTATGGTAAAGCTTGATTTTTTGACATTAATGGCTGGTTATTTAACATGTTGTACTCTTGTAGTGTCTGGAAAACAGCACTTAGATGTTCAGGTGTGATGTCAAATTCCCACCCAAGGATTCAAAATTTTAAGAGGTTGTTAAAAAGAGTCAGGGTACAAAGCACACAGTTAAATAACACCTGAAATGAATGAGAAGTGGAACAAATAGTCAGAATTTTAATTTTTTTATTATTTTTTAATGGGCCAACCCACTCTGTAATGTACTGTTAGGTGATCCTTGCACATAGCTGGGAGATATTGCATTTTGTTATGTTAATGAGCATTTTCTTTACATTTTCCTCCTTCCCTGTGGTTGTGCAACAACACAGAGCTCACATGCTGATAATCTTGATCCATACTAGCAAATGAAATGCCTTTAGATAGAGGGGATAATCTGAGAGAAATCAAGGACTAGAAATCCAGAGGCCTTATAGACATAAGTTAACTGGGTTGTGAAAACAAAAATGTTTCAGTAAATGCGTTTTAAGAAAAAGTATTTTAGAAGCCTCTAAGAAAAGGTGAAAAATCAAATAAATAGAATTTACTATTTTACAAATTGGTAGCTCCAGGAACATATCATCATCTCACGCAATTTGTGATATGATATTTAACATGGACTCTGGTTAGGAAAGCCTCAGCTCCCTGTAATTGTGGCTGTTGCTGTCCCTCAAGTGCAGGGATCTGTGGTTGTTCAAGAGCCTTGTGAGTGTGAAGTTTGGAAAATCACAGCCTCCAGAAGAAATGCAATGATTTGTTAAATATATCCCACTTAAGCAGTTACCATTTTGAGGGTGTTATCAATACTGTTTATCATATTCCTGACCCTTTAACTCCTAAGTCCAAAGGCACTGGCTCACCTCGGGGGGAGAGAAAGAGATGCAGAACTTATAATGAATGTATTAGAAAAATTTCTAGGAGGCCTTGACATAGCGTTCAGAGATATATATGAGAGTGTCTCCCTGGAAATAGAGGCAAAGGGTTTTTATGGAGGTCAGAAACCCTATGTCTGGCTTTGCTGGGTGATACAGTATTCATTTTTACTTCTGTCATTGTTCCAGGACTAAATATTTCTTGTCTTAAACCTCACACCGGCTAATTATGGAATAAAAAAAGCAAGGAACTGTTTGAAGCAGTTCATTTGTGTGAAGCTGGAAAAAAACCCAAGTGAACCAGATTAGAGGACAAGCACAGGTATCAAAGTAGCTTCAAAAATGCAATTTAATTTGGGAAGCTGATCCCCACGTAGCAGGTGTGCATTATCCATGTGTACACAAGCAGAGGGGTTGTCCTGTGGGTACAGCACATCAATCCTCTCGGTTCAGCCGGGATCAAGGACTGCTCTGCACTTCCCACACCAAGTGGTGCAAAGTGACTGATGTCCCCCCGATGGAGGGGTTTGTGCTGCCGCGCGTTCATGGCCACACCACCTAACACCCGACCCTGGCTGGCTCCCAGAGTGGCTGAGCCCGTGTTCCGGGCTAAAACACCATGGAATTATGTGCTCCAAGCCACTGAAGCAGCGTTTTTATAGCCTGACCCCGAGGACAGCTCTGATATGTTTCAGGGAATAAAATGAGGCCGTGTGGGCGGATGCCTTCTGAGATGGCTTCAAAAGGCCAAGCAAGTCTTGGATCACCTGTCCTGTGGGATGGCAGCATCCCGCTCTGAACTCTAACCCAAACATGCCTGGTTTTGACTGAAGGGAGCACTCTTATAAAAGAACTCAGGTAGAAAAACCTGGGAGTGACAGTCATTAATGTATTTAGCACTTGAAAAGTCCTTTCAGGGAAAATACCTCTGCTGTGGGTGGCCTTTTCCATGCAGAAAATGTTTTAACCCTTCTAGCTGTTTGTGATTGTATTTTTTGGTGCTCATCCTGGCTTTCTCTCATTCTCAGAGAAGCAGTGGAAGTGTTTTTTTCTTTTCTCTGCAATGACGTGCATTTTAAACAAAAGAAAACATAAATACAGGCGAGACTGTCATCAGTTTAAAGTATTGCATAAGTGGTTAAATTTAATCACAAAGAGACAACCAGCTAATGGTTTTAGTGGAATTCATAAAATCCCATAAAACACAAAACTTAAATTTTGTCATATAATGTGAATCAGTAATAGGAACCAGCACAGCTTCCTTTTTCCCCCTGAATAAATTCTAAACAGTCCTTAGAAAACGAATTACCAGTCTGCAGATCAGGATGACATATTTTTCAGCTATAAAACTAAAACTACTTTCAGACCACTTAGCTTCCAAAAAAAAAAAAAAAAGAAAAAAAGATTATAACAAAAGGACAGCAACTTTGTTGTAGCTGTGTTGCTGTCAATAGTCTTGGTGCTTGGCTGTGGCTCCATTTTAGCAGCTTGACCTTGTTTAGCTCAGCCCGAGCCCAATCGAAAGCCCTCTCTTCCAATCTCCCCACCCCATCCCAGAAAGCCCCTACCCTGCATGAGTGTCTCCAGCTGGAGATGTGCCAATAGAAGTAATTACGTGATGAAACTATTTAACTTTGACTAAAATACTCTCCCCAGGTTCTTTCCAACCGTGTGTCTTATATCTTGTTGAGGCAATTTTATATCGTGCCTTTAAAGTACAGTAATGGCCACTTGCATTGACAGAATCCTCGTAAAAGAAGAAGCCTGAGACCTTGCTCATGAAGTGCTATTGATTTTCCCAGTCCCTGCTCGAGTTGCCAAAGATACAACACTGTTGTTAGGGAGAGAAGACACTTTGGCCTTCAATATCACAGGAGGGTTCCTGTGTAAGCACAGGCGTCAATGGGTTTCAGTGATAAATAATGCATTTGGGTGATAACTGCCCATATTATTTTGTCAGTTTTATATGACTCAGCACTTGCTCTTGCCAGGAATTTCTTTAATGTCCCCTCTGGATGCTGAAGTTTGAGCCCGTTCTAAGCGCTGTTTATATTTTAAAGGTCTATTTGCATTGTGGTGAAAAGCTGAAGTTTCTGTTTATCTTAGGCAATGGTGGGTTTTGAGGAGTGGGAAAACTAAGACACCCCACATCACTCACTGTGGAATTTCCAAAGGTAGGGCACTGGGAATGAGAGTTAAATTCCCTGCTCTGTGTTTTTCCAATGTTCCTTGATGGAGGAATCTCTGCCC
Source organism: Pseudopodoces humilis (assembly GCF_049639895.1). Taxonomy (NCBI): domain Eukaryota; kingdom Metazoa; phylum Chordata; class Aves; order Passeriformes; family Paridae; genus Pseudopodoces; species Pseudopodoces humilis. The sequence continues at coordinate 2,440,481 of NC_142202.1, forward strand.
AGACCCCTGGTCTCACTTGTGTCCTTGGCAATACATCAGAACTACCAGTACTATGCTCACCCCAAGATGCCTTTGCAGAGCTTGGTCCCAACACTGCAAATCCCACTGGATCCTCTAAAAGGAGAAACTTTTCCTTGTAGGAATTACAATTAAATCTCACCAGATTGTGCTTTTGTGACTATCACATTATTGTAGCCAATAGATAATTATTATTTATCAGTAGGGAGAAAAAAGGGCTGGGTAGGAAAATTATAGCTATGATAATTAGTTTTTGATGACATTAAGCAATTAATATAATTTTATGTTTTCCATTTTGAGGTTTAGGCAAGGTTGCCTTTATTTTCATTTCTATTCAAGTGTTTTGAGTCGGTTCAGTCCTTCAGAGTGGGTTGACATTGGGTGCCCTGGAGGGTGTCACCACCACCAGGCAGCTGGGGAGATGATGCTGAAAAGAAACTTTACATCATTTTCCTTCACCTTTCCCAAACATGTCCTTGTTCTGAATTACATGTTTCTATTTCATTTGCTGTCTTCTGGATCCTTCTAAAAAGGAAGGAAGCAGTAGTTTCATTTGTGCTTTGATGCTGCCTCCATGCCATTCACAGTTTTACAAACCTCCACTACACCCCTCAGCAATCAGCCTGTTCCCAGGGCCACAGCCCATGGAAATCTGCTGGATTCATCTTCTTGTGATTTTAATGCTGCTTTCCCTTGTTTCCAAAGATGTCTTGTTCTTGTTTTCTGTGTTTAAGGAGCACAGTCAGCAGTGCTTTTTATTGGCATGCTTACTTGACATTTACCAACCATCTTTAAAGTAAAACTGTAACCAGATTTACTTTTGACAGCAAGGAATATTTTGGGCCATTTTACTGCCTGCAGAGTGCCTGGAAAGTTTTAAATTAATGGCAACAAGTGAAGAGAAAAGGAAATCAAAGAGCCATTTATTCCCTCAGAAAGAGACCTATTTCCCCTCACATTTCTGTATTTTTTACTTGCTTACAGCTTTGGCTGAGAAAACATTTTAAAATGTTATAAGCATTAAGAATTTCCCTCTCCTTTTACAGTGTGCATGTGAATACAATTAACTGGACATTTCTCTTCTATGTATGTTAAAACTTTGAGTTTCAGTAATTAAACTTGCCGTAAAATCTTGGGTCGTATTATGCTGTATTATCCTTTTAACTTTATTGTGATTGATTTGTGTCAACTTTAACTATACTCACTAGGAAGTCAATAAATAAAGATCAATTTTTTTTATTTCTCCTGGTTCTTCATTAGGAAGAATAGATTGCTTAAATAACAGAAGTAATAGTGATGACATGGTTTCCCTTTTCTACTCTGAAACAGGTGAAATATTTTTCAAAATGTCATTAGAACAACCATACTTGTGTTTTCTTGTTATTTGCTTTTTCTCTGTAGTTGATGTTTTGAACTCCCCAAACTTATAGAAACACAAAATACAGATGTTCTCCCTGAGTAAAACTTTGCACTGCTTTGCAGTGCAGAATGAATCTCTAGTACCAAGTCCATTTATCTACTTATATCTTATCTTATTCGATCTACTTATCTCTTATCTACTTACTTCCCATATGGGATATCTGTTGATTCAGATGAATGGGAATTGTGCTTCTGGAAAAGAAGGATGCACCTTAACAAGCAGGCAGGCTTCTGAACTCCTCATCTGCTGGCTGGATTTAGAGCTGGGAGTCCTTTCTCTGGAACAGAACAAAATGATACTATGAACTGACACCCTGTGAAATGTCAGTATTGGTTTGGTTGCCTCTTGAGTGACCACAGAAATCTGGGATTGGACCTTAGCAGGTTTGTGTGGTAAGAGCTTCTTCAGCAGGAAAAAAATATACAAGGAATGCCAAAAGCAACATCTGGAGCTGCCCAGAAGCTGAGCACACTGTGGACAATTTAGGATGCCAGCCCTCATGCTGTGGGCAGGTCTGGCTGGCTCTGTGCTAACACTGCTGACAGCAGTGTGAGATCCCTGCATCTCAGCAGAAAAGCACAGTGAGCCTCAGATCCATCCTCCAGTTCTGAGAGGGACAGCTTCTCCCCTCAGAGGATGCACAGTAACATACTAATGCAACATTCACTAGGATGTAGGTCGAAGTGTCAGGCCAGTTATTATCAGCAACCTGTTTCTCATAAAAACATAGGGAAGAAAAAGCCATCTTGTTCCCAAGATTTATAGCAACATGACTCCATGTGACAAGTGATGGAAAGCTTCCCTGCCATGCATATTACACTTTGGGGGCTGACCCCTCAGTATGTATCTCCCTTTGAATCCTTCAGCACTGTGCTGAAGGGAAGCAGAGTGGCCAGATGCTGTAAGCTTCTTTTTTATGAAAATCTTTCATCTGGACATTTAGCTCAAAGTGCATTCATAAGATTACTTGAGAGTCTGTCCTTGGACAGGAATCCAAGCACTGGGAAGGATCAAAAATCAAGTCTCTGCTAAGAACAGCCAGTACATTCCCAAGGCACGAAATTAGGTGTCCTGAGGAGCGGGGTCAGTTCATTCAGAATTCTAAGTTCTGACATCTAAACTAAGGAGCTTTTCGAAATAACTTGTATCTGTTTGCCAATGGCTTTATGATCCATGTTTATATAGGTTATAAATCCTTTTCCAGGAATTATATAGAGACGCCTTGCCTTGCTTCCCTAAGCTGTTTGGTTTTGCTGTTACTTTACTTGCTGGATTTTGTTTCTAGAACCTGCTGAGTCCCACGTCCCCGGAACAGGTTCACCTCCTCAGGCGTGTGCTCCAAAGCCCGGAGCTCGAAGCTGACACACGTCTGGCGATGGTGTTACAGCCCAAGGACATCTGCGTGCCTCTGAGTGCAGTCTCCATCCTCGGAACAGTTTGTGCGGGGCACAAACAAAGCCCTCCTGGCGGGAATTGCTGTGGCAGAGGCCCTGCTGTCAGCACTGAGCAGCTCCTGCCCGCTGGCTCGGGCCGATGGTTCCCCTCCCGGCTCCGGCCGATGGTTCCCCTCACCGCTCGGGCCTATCCTTCCTTCCCCTCACGGCTCGGGCCGATCCATCCTTCTCCTCACGGCTCAGGCCGATCCTTCCCCTCACGCCTGCGGCTGATGGTTCCCCTCACGGCTCAGGCTGATGGTTCCCCTCACGGCTCAGGCTGATGGTTCCCCTCATGAATCCCGCCAATCCTTCCCCTCACGGCTCGGGCCGACCCTTCCCTCACGGCTCCGGCTCCCGAAGCTGCTTCCTCCTCACATATCATCCATCACTCACTCCCAGTACACCTTCTTCACGGTTTCTGATATAAAGATAACCCCAGTCTAAATTAGGTCTGTGATTTTCCTCTGCTCTCTTACTATGCATAATCTTTCCCTTCTTTTCCCCCACTCCAAGCCTCCTGGGAGGTTTCTCCTGGGCCTGCTGCATTAAAATCTCAATTCTGCACAAATCGAACTTCTGGACTAGATGTTGGCACCACGGAGACTCTTGATGTGAGCGTCTCTGAGTTTGAAAAGATCTCTCCTGTGCCTGCCTGGCACACAGGGGCCCTCTCCAGCATATGCCATCTCAGCCTCAGGTGCTGGCAGTCTGAATCTTCGTCTCCACTTCGTGGGCTCATGGTTAATCTAGAAGGTTTGTAAAAACTTTCTGAGGTTTATTAAAAAGCCCTTGAATTAATTCAGTCTTTGTGTGGTCAGCCTGTGAGGCTGGAGCACACCTGAACCAAGGAGCAAATTAAGGAAATTCTTAATCGAGGCATAAAAATGCAAGAGCCAAATCTTAGAGCAACAAAATTACTGCTTTTAAAACCTTAATCTATTTTACTTCTATTATTGAAGCAAAACTGTAAAGACACAATATAGATTAATTCCATGATTTTTATAGCCACAATTTTATTATAAGTTTTTATATTTTAATAGATAAGGAAGTTATTTAAATTCTGTGGGCTTGCTCTTGTAGCCTTCATTCAGGTAGGTCTCCTTTTGCCAGTCTGTTGAGTGAAAACTGCAGAACTGAGCTTTTTAGCTTTTGTTGGGACAAATACATTTGTCCCATTTTTACTTCTGCTCTGATATAATTCAGAAGAAAAAATAGATCCACACAGCCAAGTGATTTGAGAATGAAGATTACAGCAGTGTTTTGGGTAATATATTAAACTAATTTCAGTTTGGACAATCTTCCCATGGAAAGGTTTGGGAGTGGAATAGTTCTGGGTAATTCTCTAGCCTGCAATATGTACATTTTATCCGGTTTTCAATTTATGAGGTTCTTGCATTCCTGTTGTTCTTTGGTTTAATTGTGGCCACTGAGCTGGTCATCAGTTCCACTTCGTTACCCTGAGAGCTCAGTCTGATGAGATTCTTGGGAGTCACACATGTCCTGCCTGGTAGTTTATGAGCACTTATTTTAATTTTAAATACTTTGTACCTGATGCTTGGAAAAGGTGGAATAAAGCAGAAAAAAAAAAAAGAAAAGAAAAAAAAAAGAAATTTTGAAAGGATTCCTAAGGGCAACAATTTGTTTTGGGTTTTTTTTGAGCTATGTACACTTCCTTTATTTCTCTAGTGGTGCCCATTCCCTACCTAAAACTCACAAGTCCATCTCCTGACATTAACTCCTTATCTCATTTGCTCAGCAAGTTAAAACTTTAAGAAAATAGAAATCCACATTCAAATATAATAAAAAAGTTGTTTAATTGGTCTTTATTTTTGTTTCCCCCTTTTGAAACAGAAGGTTGATGCCGCTATTTGCTGTTTCAGGCAAAGGATTTGACAGAAATCCTGATTTCTTGTCCTCAAAAAGGACCAAATTATCTATTTACTTATAATTTGAACCTGTTATTTATTTTCATGATCCATCACATACATCAGCAGCAGGAAGAGTTTTAAAATGGTAAAGACATTTTAAGACATCATTGCCTGTGGCAAATTCTTACTAGTTTTAATTTTGTTATAACTTAATGAACTCTTTTGATTATAATACAATAAATAAAAAGTCTCCAAAGTTTCCTGAACATTTTTACTCCCTGTATTTTCAGTATCTTCACTGCTGCACAGGTATAGGGCTCTTAAGTTCTGAATTTCACATGCTTTGTAATGTGTGTTGAGAACAATGGAAACCATTTTCTGTTCTACACTTGCTTGTTATTATATTTTTTTGTTACAGTTATAGATTGGCAAGAGAAGGATTCTCTATGCATCCCGAGTTTTGCCTGTTTCTTTCTTAAGATAATTTTAATATTTGTCTTTTTCTATTCTGTTTAAAGACTAGGTAGTGAGATTGTTTTTCTTCCAAAACAGGAGAGAATTACTGGATTTATATCTTTCCCAGAGTCAACGAAAAATTTCCTGCAAGAAAAAAAATGAGTTGTCTAGGGGAAAAAAAATCTTGCTAAGCAAAATCCTGCCCCTCTTTTTCCTCCACTAGGTATGCTGTATTAAACTGCATGTGGAATGCTTTTTCAACTAATTTTTGTTATTTTTCATCCTATAGAGAGACTTATATCTTCCAGCATTCACCCCGAGTTTATAGGAATGCTGAGTTGTCATGCAAGAGTTTTACCTCACACTGGGGAGATATTAGTTGATAACATCTACCTTGTTTAGATTTATTGCTTTAGCATATTTCATGCTAAAAATATTTTTTTACCATCTGCTAAGATTAGCACTGGAGTGGTAATAAATTTCCTTGCCCTGTTACTGTGGTGTAGTTTGGAACCATCTTACACCGTGCTCGGCCTAATTGAAAATGGGATAAGATAAATGATGCACTTTGAGTCCCTCTCTCAGATGTACCATTGTTCATTACTTCAACAAGGGATGAGCACATCTGATTGTAATTTCAATTGTTAACTAAAACAAAAGTTTCCATGGTGAAAATATGGTATCAACAGCTGTAATTGTCTCAGGGTTACTTGTGAAAATCTCTATATTGTTTGAGTCATAAATGCAGGATTGTTTTGCATTTACACACTTGTTTATCCTTCAACCCTACTGGGAAAGGGGTGAAGTCAAAAAACATGCTCAGGAATGCAGGCACTGCATGGAATACCAGAGCTTGAAATATCCACGCTTAAAGAAATGTCTGCATATTAAAATAAGGAATATTTCAACAGTGATTACTATTGCAAAACAACCCACCAATCAAACTGTTTGAGCCACCACTTTATTAATTGAGATCAGATTAGGTGGTGTTTACAAAATAACAGTAGAGTTTAGTCTTGTTTCCAGACTCCCACGGGATATACCCAGCACTGATGTTTCTGACATTTACCTTGCAAATTCTTCAAACACCAGCATCAGTAAAAAAACAGTAAAAGTGGTTTCCCCCCTCTATTTTTTCCTATTAATATAAAATCTAAATAGTAAAGTACTAAAGAAAACTACATGAGCTGACAGTCCTGGCTGCTGATCCCAGGCAAATGGGGTGGGAAGAAATGAGTAGGTTCAACCCATTCTATCCGCCTGCTCTTTCTGCCAATTTAATTTGTGGTTTCATAGTTTCATTTTTTTTTTTTTTAAGTTTACCAATATTTCTACTTTCTGTTCCATGGGCAGCTCACATAGCTTCCTTTATGACAGCTGAAAATGAAGTCTGTAAATTATATTCTTTGCTTCAGAATTTGCTGTAAGTTTGGAATATATAAGTATATTAGAACATGAAATATTACAATAGGAAATACTGGTGATGTGAGGACAATTAGTGAAAACATGAGAGAAATTATGTAATACTGGGTCTTTTTCTTTAGATAAAAGTGTGATTTTTTTGTGTTGGCAACTTAAGGCCCCATCCATATTCAATTTATTCATTAAACTAATTCCATTGACTTCCTTGAATAAATAAGGTCAGGAAATCTCTATCTATAAGTAATCCACAAACATGGCTTTTTCTTTCAAAGTCTTAGGCTAACTTTGGGGCTGCTCAGAAGTGGGAATGCCTCTGGGAATATCCTTGTTGTGTACATGGTTACAGGACAAGGGGGAATGGTTTCAAACTGAGAGTAGGTCTAGATGGATATTGGGAAGAAATTCTTCCCTGTGAAGCTGGTGAGACACTGGCACAAGTTGTCAAGAGAAGCTGGAGATCCCTGGATGGATGGGATCCCATCCAGATGGACTTCCATCCCTGGAAGTGTCCAAGACCAGGCTGGACAGGGCTCGGAGCAACCTGGGACAGTGGAAGGTGTCCTATGGCAAGGGTGTGACAAGATGGGCTTTGAGGTCCCTGCCTCCCAAAGCATTCTATGATTCTACTTGCAAAGGCTTTTTCATCCTTTGGGTGAAATCTCTAAGAAATACGTAGCTCTGGTATTTTCATCTCTTGATAATAAATTTTTTGATGCCCAAGTTCTGATTGTGCTTATCCTTACACAGGGAAAGTCCCCTTGGCTTCAGCCAGCATTTCAGCCATCTCCAGCCTCTCAGCCCTGGCTGGCATTTCCTCAGCTGAGTTTTAAAGCCCAGAAATGCGGGGTTTGTGGTGGAAATACAAACGAGAGGAATGCGAGTGACTGTGCTCTAACACCACTGTATCCCATGGCCCATTCCCAGTGTCTGTTACTGAAATTGGTATTGTATCTAAAACAATTGCTGTTATTAACAGGTTAAGCTGCTGGGATGTTAAAATAAAGGCTGCCCAGCTTTAGTGCATTTTGTTGTAATCATCTCCCAGATGCCTTGTCGGAAATCAATTCAAGTTCAAAACTGGCTGAAATTGGGAGGTCAAGGCTTCTGCAGACTAAATATTTTATCTTCTGCTCATGTCTGGAGCTTTTAAAGCTGTGTGTTGGGGGCTCTTTTCTCGTATCCCATCTGGACAAAGATGATTGGCTTTGCCATTTTGCCCAGGTTAGGACAAGGTTAAAATCAATTATAATCAATTATTAAGAGTCTTCTGTGGCTGCTAAGCTTAAAAGGGGATTTTAAAAGTTTCTCAGTTCTGAAACAAGAATATTTTAGTTGCCCGTGCAGATGTCATTATTCTGGGATGTCAGATGTAAATCTTATCTGCCCCGGTAATAAATACACAGAATTCCTTCATCTTCTTCTTGTTCCGCATGCTTTGGAACAAGCAGCAATACCTAAAAATGAAGCTAGAGGTGTAGGGAGGATCCAGCTGTCACTTCCATATTGCTAAATGAGAGGGAGCTTTTTATAATTGAGTGAACCAGGTGGTTTTTCTCTCCGGAAATGTATTCAGCTTACTCGGGTCTTCAGAACTCAAATGCTAATTTTCTCCTATGTTTTGGGAACTCCATGCTTTTATCTTAAAATACAATAGTGTTTATGTATTATAATTCACTCTGCCTGATGTGCTTGAATATACAAGATCGTTGCCTCTCCCTGGGAATGAATCAGTCGTTTTGTTTGGAATAACTTTTGATGTTGGTACCATTCTTCCCATGCAAATCACATCCCACATTCTCCTCGCAGCTTTTGAGTGAATGAGTGAACAAGTCTCTTTGTCCCTCAGCACCATTGTTTTGGTGCTTTTGAACATAATATTTATACTTTCAATTTACATTTAAGAAAATTAGGAATTAAGAATTAGAGTTTGAATTTTGGAGGAAGACAGGTCCTCTTGAAAAATCAAGGAGAGAGGAAGGATGTGCTGTAAATGTAAGACCTACATACAGGAAATGTGGCTTTACCTGTTTATTTATTAATTAATTGATTAGGTATTCTTAAGAAAACTGTCAGAGTGATGCTTTTCAGCTCACTATCCTCAGCTGCCTATGTTTAATTTGAGGATAATTTTGCCTCTTTTTGTTTTGGGGAGTGAGATGTTTATAGGAGTGTTTATGTTTTGTTGTAGGGACAGAAGTATAGGACTGTGTGTACCGTCCACCATCCTATATTGTAACGTACAGGACAGCCTGAAACTCGGTTATCTGGGTGGGAAGCACAGGGTTAGAGGTGTTATCTCATCCTGTATTTGGTCTTGCTTGTCATGTCCCACTCCTCAGGGAAAGAGAACATCCAAGCTGAGTGTGGAAGACTTTGGCTCTGAGCTGGTCACAGGCCCAGCAGAATTGACTGGGATTTCTAGGGCTGACTGGGATTTTCAAAATAATGAATCTTTAAAAATTTCCATAGCTTCAGACATCTTCTCTGTTCCTTTGCTTTCCCCATGCTCAGAGACAAGTGATGGTTTGGAGGTGGACTTGTTGAAAAACTTCTGCAAAGGTTGTTCTTGCACAGCCCCTGTCGTGAGGTCTCCGGAGGGCTCCGGTTCCTACGGAATTTCCAGATTGCTGCCAGAAGCACAGTTGACCTGATTCTCCTCTCTCTCTGTGTGTTTTGAAAAATGTCATATATTTCAGTTGTCACTGGTGCACGTGCTCCTGAATCTGGAGTATTTTAAGGGGAATCAGAATCTGGCGTAAAGATCAGCTCCAACAATGAAACTGGATTGGCCCCTTGGTGCCATGAAATGCAATACTGCAGATTTTAAACATGGGTTTGAGATTCTTAATGTGGGCAAAATACAAAATAATTGTAGGATTATAAAAGTGCTCAGATATTCAAAAGTTTGTAAATATTTTCATGAACATTAAGAAATATTTCTGTCAAATGCTTATTTTCATGGTGATACGATAGTTGCCCTCAGCTTCCCAAGGATTTCGTAGTGAGCGGGAGGTTTGAAAAACATGTGTAGGGACACTGTGCTGAAAACCAGATACCTAATGAAAACCAAAGAAAGCAGAATAAATTAGCATTGATTTGCTTTCTTTACATCTCATCTCCACATGAAATCACTGAGTATTTCACATGTTTTAAGAAAATTTTAACTTTCCATGTCTGTAACATTCAAAATCTCCTGTCATCCAGGAATGTCTTGTCATCCCCATCCAAGCATTGATATGTTTATTATCAAAACAGATAAGCTTACTCTTGAGCTATCATAAGAAGTCATTAAGTTTAAATATTTCTATGCACCCTTATGGCCAGATTTTGTTTTCAATATTACTATTTTATTTATTTCACTGGAAGATGTCTTGGGAAGAAGGTATTGCCACTGCCTGGTGGGAGATCACTGTTCAGCTCAGAGATGGACCTGTAGTAAAAAGCTGGAATTGTGGGCCTTTGCTCCAAGCACTTTACTCCTTGTGATTCCATAACTGATGGAAAAAATGTGTTAACAAAGCATCCAAGACCAGCAGAGATACTGAACTCACTATCCTCCTGGGGCAGCCCATATATATGCTTTAAAATGGGTTCATCAAAGATGTGGAATTCAAGGTTTATCGTAATACTTTTCCATTGAGATTCATAAGACTACAAAAGCACTATAATAGGAGTTTACCTACTAATGATATTTGCAAAAGCCAGTTATTGATAGCTTATAAAAGGAATCAGGCTCCTTTTTTTATCCCAATAATTTATTTCACATCCAGGATTATATCCCTCCTCAATTTCATTTTCACTTGATAAAACAAGAAGTATAAAATACAATTTGCAGTGAGTCTGTGCCTGGCTGCACAACAACTATGTGCTAAAATGTATCAAAAGGCCCTTCCTTCTCGGGGAACACCCCTGAGCTGACAATGCAGTGGCCTTCTGGACTGGTGGTACTTAGGAAAGGAGAGGCACAAAATGGATGTTCTTGGCCACTCTTTGAAAGGCCCATGTTTTTCTTGGAACCCCGTTTCCCTTTCCTTGGGAGGGTCAGGGGAACCTCTCGTTTGGCTAATGAGACACATGGCATTGAATGCCTGAATGGTTTGGGGAGAGATGAAAAGTTCCTATTTATCCTGCACGGGGAAAACACAGATCTGGAGACTCACATGTGTTTTTCATTTCCAGGCGCTTTTATTCCAGTTATTTAGATGGATAGAGGCATCAAGCCAGAGTTTCCCCAACAACAACAAAGGTCTTACACTGTCCAAACACACAGCATTCCTGAACCCACTGGTCATGCCACCAAAAAAAGGTTGAAAGATTCAGCGTGGTCTGTTTAAACAAAATAGCTGTGTTATTCATTTCAGCTCTGCACATAGGCACCAGTGTTTACATGGCTGGGGTTCAATTTTAAAGTGAGCAGAAAATGCTGGTAGAGACCTCAGGCCCTGCACATCCTCAGAAAAGGAAGGATGTTTGCCATGCTGGGGACAGAGAAAGCGAACCCAGCTCCTTATCAGATCCACATTTTAGTTGCCATGGTTGGGAAATAATTTTCTTTTGCAGTTTTGCATTCTCTTTTTTCCTCATTGATCACTGCTGGTTTTGTTTATTCTACACTCGTTACCAAGCCTGATGCTTTCCTTGCTGACCCAAACCAGAACATCAGTAGAAGTTCATGAACTCTCCAAGTAGGGAACTCATTTCAGGAAACCTGGAACCAAAGCCCTATTTGTGCTGTGTTTTGCCAGAATCCAGGTAGTTTTTAGCAGACAAATGGATGAAATGCCAGCATTTCTGATTCATGTGGATTCTGCAAACTGCTCTGAAGGAGCTGCTGCAAAGCCTTTGTAATCACAGATAACATTCATTGGCCTTTCATTCTGGCTCTCAGAGATTTACTCCTGATTCAGCCCTGCCTGAGCATCCACGGTCAGAGGAGCTCTTGTAGGTGGGAGTTTCCCTTCATGTTCTGAGGGGAAGGGTTTGAGCAGGGCAGTGGACAATGGAAAATGTCAGAGAGAAGCTGCTTGGCTGCAAACGCCACAATAAACTTTGTAGCTCTCTTCTTGGGCAAACAGAGTGCCTTTTTTCAGTTTTCAATACAAAGAATTCTTAGACACTTAAAATCTGTTTTCTTTCCTTTTCATTCCTTCTCATGTGGACTTACTGGTTTATTATTAGTGGGTTTCTCATGCCTGCTGGCCTGTTGGCATTGAATATTTAGTAGAGACAAAAAGGAGCTAAATCTTGTTTCTTTGGGAAAAAAAACTCCAACTTTATAGAGATCTGCATAGATTTTGTAAATACGTATTAGATTAAGAGGATATATCATCATCCCAGTTGCTTAGATTTTGAGCCTGTGAACCTCAGCACAAAAATACTTCATGAACAATTCCATCTATTTTCTGTATAGATGCTATTAATGAATGTTGGGGTCCACATCACTCTCCCAGCTTTCCCTGTCTGCAGTTCTCCTGTTGCTTCCCTCCCCAAAAGTACTTTTGTGACAATAAGTAGTTAAATTAAGAGCAAGATCAAAGATTTCGTTTTGAAGGTATTTTGGTATCTGCAAATGTAGACAGTTGCATGTTAGGTATTAAAAACAAAAATAAGCATCTAATTACTGTTGATTTCAGAGTTTTGAAACCATGGTAGGCCCCAGGAGGCTCCTTTCTCCTAAGCCCCAGTGCAGAGCGTTTCTGATTGTTTGGGTGTCTCTCATGACAAAGCCAATCAGACAGGAACAACAGCAGAAGGCCTGAGAGGAGCCCAGGCTACCTGAATCTGGCTAATTCAGATCTGGCATGTAAATCTGCTCCCAAGTGACTTCTCTAGGTTCAGTCACACTTTGATCTTTAACTCTCATCTTCTTTGTGCTGTAGCTATTTCAATCCCATTAATTAGACTAATAATAATTCCTCCTCCTGAAGTAAAATAAATAAGCAAAAATAAACCATCACACCTTCTGCTGGATTCACATCTGGCTGTTTAAAATGCTCACAAAATCACACAGGGTAGAAAGTAATTGCATTACATTAAGCTGATATCCACAGTCTTTCAACAAATTTCTTTGTTTCCATGTAATGAAGTTTTTATAAATTTACTGAAACTGCTTTCCATCTACTCAAAGCTTTCTCCCAACTCTGTTAATTCTATGTGAACACCTCCCTTCATCATAGCTGTTATATTTTATATCAACAACCTTTTATGAAAGTTTTTCTTTACCTGGTGCCTTGAGACAAACCAAGCTTCAGGTTTCTGGAATGAGCTCACAATGGAAGTTTTGCTGTGTTTAGTGTTTTGGTATTTCATACATTTGAAGGCATAAAGGTCTCAGCAAAGGAAGTGGTTTCACTTGAATTTACAGTTGTGTTCTTATTGAAACTATAGGCTGTGTTTCCAGCTGCATCAATGTGGAAGCCCAAAACAACATCATATTTAATTACAAGTTCATAAACTGCATTTACATTCTGTTTCTGTGTACCCAAAGCTTCTCATGAATGTGGGAGGACAAATTGTCTGGCATGAGAAGAAACAGAGGGATTTGGAATAATGATGTGCTGAGCAGAGAGGGAGCAACAGTGAAAGAGCCACACGGCCCATGTGGGCAGCAGAAGTGAGAGTGGGGCATCTCAGGCAGGATCCCACAGCGGGACTGGCAGCTCTCTGTGGGGTCAGTGGGGCTGTAAGAGAGACTTGGGGAAAACAGAGCCAGTGTTTCTCTAAAATCACAACCACCCATGAGTGCGTGGGAAATGGATTTGATCACAGTATAAATAAGGACAGAAGTGCCGAGTTCTTGTCCAAGCTCACTTGTTCCTGACCAAACACGTTATGTTGTATGGACACGTGGGGTCTAAACAATGGATCTGCCTATGGCTGCAGCAGCTGCTGGGCCCAATCTCTCTTTCATATCCTACAGATTAATAAAGCTGGTGCTAAATGACCTTGGCTTTACAAGTGATGTGAACCATGAGTGTCTGTGGCACATCTGAGACCACTGGGCTGGGCCAGAGTTGTGGACATCCCTTCAGCTGTGTCCTCTGGCATCGTGTTCATCATCAGACTGAGCAATCACAGCTTTCTCCCCCCATCTGCAGGGCCTCCTGAGATGTGTGAGAAACAGATCCCTCACTCTGCCCTAAATATTTGCCACCAATACCTTCAGTCAGGGCCTCCTGAGGACTCAGAAGTCAGGCTCTGTAACTCAGTCTCTGTCCATCAAAGAAATCACTTTCTTCATTGTTTTCCTTCCCAGGCCTCTTCTCCAAATGCAGGTACTTGAGTCCTCAAGTAGTCAGGCTTGGTCTGAGCCAACAACAGCAGGGCAATGAGGATGAGGTTGGGTTGTTCTGTGGCATTTTATGTTTTCTAGGCACAACATCTCCTCTGCAATTGCAGATTTATTAGAAACAAGACTGAATAATGTAACTGCAATTAATATTTCCTTGTTACTCTTCTTTAAATAAAGCCATTGGAAAATGGGAGTGAATCTAAGGACATTGTGTCTGTTCTTTTCATAAAGTCTAGTGCTGACATAGCTACTAAATAATGACTTTTTTTTTATATTTACATGTTATTATTAATAGACATGTTACAGACATAAGTAATAGACAATAGTGTTTCCCTGATAAATCCCCTTAAATGTATCTTTTTATTACTTTTATGTTTGGGGTATTTTTAATAGACACATTCCTAGTGGCATTTTTCTACCTCAGGAAGAGCAACAGATGTCCAGTTCTTTTTTCTGAATAATCTTCAAGAACAGGACTGTGTGGTTGGTGACAGGAGGGTATCTTACTTTGAATTTTTAGTGATGATAATGCCAGTTATAGCAGGCAGGTGCTTCAGTATCAGTGTCTTTGTAGTGACCCTTGGAAACATCCTTAAAATCTGTGACGTTTTTAGCTGTGCTGACTTTCCTTGCCACCTCTTAGTGGTTGGTTTGGTACATCTTCACCCAGGACAAACATTCAATGTCACCTTTCTCTGCCTGTCAGCGCTGTCCCTGCCTGCCCTGATCACATTTACATTGATTAATATGTTGTGCTGAGTAATGAACCCTCCCCAAACTTTGTATAAGTGCATTTGCTCTGCAAATGACAGCAGCTCACTTCAACTTCAGACCCAGTTCTTTCAGAGGTGCATCCAGGTCTTCCTCCTTCTACACTCAGGAGAGTAAAGTCACTGATCTGAAACCAGCAACATGTTAAACACAGCCCAGATTTTGGCTTTAAAGCAGTGTTTGCATTGGAAGAAATTTAAAATGGGGGAAATTCCTTCAGGAAAGGCAGCCAAGGCCTGGGTTTTTGTAGTTACTTTCTTTTCAGTGGTCAGAATCCCTGTCCTCTGCTGAACATGAGGAGAGTCATGTCCCTCTCCCTTTTATATCAGGAGTTAGCAGCAGCAAAGGTCCATCCTTCCAAGAATTATAGCTCTTCATCCTGGTCTTTAAACTGTGTTTTAGTGGGAAGGTACCTATGGAAAACAAGGACATTTTTCATATTCTAACGCTTACTCCACGTGCAACAAAAGGGAATTGCATCCCATTTGCCAAGCTCTGTTCCTAGATGCATATTCTGATGAAAATCCTTTCTCATCATGCTTTCCCCACGTTTTCAAAGCGCTTCAGAAGTGTTGTGGGATCTGCTGGAATAAGGTGTTGTTATTAAAGGTGTGCAGGTGAAACCATCCATCTTGATTTTTCCCTTTATCCACTGGGGTGGACAAATCAAATCTTTTGTCTCTTTGGGGGGTGGAGAGACGTAATTTTTACTAAATTTCACAACAATAGGCTGAGGAAATTATCTTCCTATTTCTGCTGTGTCTGGAATTCTGCTTTAGTCAGTCTCTGGTAAAGATTTCAGCTCTGCACTCCTGCATTGCCTACCTTCCCCAGAAAAATTAATTCCTTGCAGAAACTTGTGTGCTGTTTGAATTTTTGCATGTTTGTATGTTCTGTGTGAAGCTGTAGCAATGCCTTAGCCACATACATTTGAAGGAAACGTTAAAAAAAAACCCAAATCCCCAAGCCTCAGTACCAGTGCAAGGGATCTGGTGCTATGGAGCTGCTGTACCCCTTTTGTCTGAGTCTGCTGTGAACAGAAATCAAGGGCATTAAAATCTTGGGGTGAAACCCATCCTTTCTTGCCAGCTGATGTGTTTTTTTCAGCATCAAATGATTTGAATCAAATGATTTGATTGAAATGAGTTGCAAACTTTTCCACACAGATGCCATTACATTTTTGAACCATTTCTCGTGGTGCGTGACAAAGAATTTATGCTGTTAAAGCAGCCCCCAAATTGCAGCTGATAATTCCAGGAGGTCTGACAGAGCAGCAGTGCCCTGCTGGTTCTAATGCTGCTGGGTGGTGGTGCTGTCCCTCTGCGTTCCAGCATGGACATGAAACCTGGAGCAATTAGCATTTGAGGAAATGCTACTGTAGCTTTTAAAGTATTTTTACTTTGCTACTGTCTAGTTCATTAAAAAGGGTTTTCAAGCTCCCAGTAACAGAATTACTATTGACAGTTTATTTAGAACCATAATTCCAGTGCTTTCCAGAAGATCCAGTGTGGTCCATGGTCACAGCCTGTCCATCTCCAATGTATTTACAGCTCCTTGGATTCATCCCCCTCAAATTCTGAAGGGCCAAACCCACCAGTTTTTGTGAACTGGATCCACCAGCTTCCAAAGTTCTTGGAGAATTACAGAGCTGTCAGCTGCCATCTGACTGTTCCCGTGGCTGGAAGGATGCTTCACGTGCAGGTGTGCTAAATTTATAATTGCAATTTATAGACAGCAGTGCAGGGCCAGGCTGGCAGGTAAACACCGACGAGCGGCACAGCTTGGGCGGGAGCTGTAAGCGCACAAGGAGCAGTTTGTGAGGGATCAGCAGCTGCTTGGGGTCCAGCTCCTTGGAACAGAAACTGTCTGGGCTCTCCTGTGTCAGCTCCCTCTGCCCAAACAGGCATTGCAGTGTTGGGATGAAGTGCTGCCCTCTGACA
The DNA here is from genome assembly GCF_049639895.1 of Pseudopodoces humilis. Classification (NCBI taxonomy): domain Eukaryota; kingdom Metazoa; phylum Chordata; class Aves; order Passeriformes; family Paridae; genus Pseudopodoces; species Pseudopodoces humilis. The sequence continues at coordinate 2,457,103 of NC_142202.1, forward strand.
CCCCAGGTGTTCGTGTTCTCTGCTCACCATGACTCAGGGGATCCTCAATAATAAACTCCAATACAATTCAGATAATGTATTCTGTTTCTAAGTTATTACTGGTGTTATTGTTGGATTTACAGGCTGCTTGCCAGGAGGCCTTTACTCTAGGACAAGAAGAACAGTGGAAAACCAGAAAAGGGAAAAATCCTCCCCCTCTGATCCCAAAGTCATCCCTGTGTCGCAGCTTCTTATTCAGGGAGACTTTAAAACTTGGATTAGGACACATCAATAGGAGAGAGTTATGTTTTTCCTTAAAGACAGTTTGTCTGTGAGCTTCTGAAAGTTTGGATCTTTGCAAAAAAGTTTTTTGAGTCATTTTGCAGCACTTTTTTGGGTTGGTTTAGATGGGAAACATTTCAAGAGTATTATGTAAAGCAGGAACAATCCAGCAAAGCATATGAGAAACAGGGGTGAAATCCTGGCCCCAGTGATAGGGAAAGCACAGTCTGGAATCAAATCAGGTCCCTTCAGACCCAAAAGTGTATTTATTTGATGTTTGGAGATAACATCAATATGCTGTTTGTACTTGCTGGCAGGATAAAATGGGCATAGAAAGGAAGATCTTTCAGAAAGAAGTTGACAGCTCATGCAATATTTCTATTTAACACAGGGTAAAGGAGATCAAAATTAATTTGGTGTTCTGTCAAGTTCCACAAACACTCCCTAGCTGAAGTGTGGTGTGTTTTCATTTAGGGTGGGTTTGCACTGGAGTTAAACAGGATGTTGGGATCCACCAGAGAGTCTGGGAGAGAAGCACTTATTTCCAGTTGTGTTTTTCAGTGTTTTGAACTGAACAGTTTCTAGCTCCAGCTCTCACATTAAGACTGATTTTGTTCCAGGTTGATACTCTAGAAAGAGTTCCATGGAAACACTTGTGAAAAACTGTTATATTTGACCAAGAAGGGGAAAAAAAAAAGCCAACAAACTAACACCCCAGCTGAAAATCAGCCGTTATAATTTGAGTGTAATTTGATTCAGGTGCTTTCAACAGGTGCCCCTTGTTAGAGAGAAAAACTCTGGAAACCCTGAAAAGCCCTGGGCAGGGCGGGGCTAGGTCAGTATAATCCTGATTTTCAGCCTTTCCAGAGTGGGTTTAGTTATCTAATTGGACAGCTAAACTTAGTTGATGAGTTTATAGCTAATTACATTTTATTTAAAAATTGCTCTTTAGAATTTTGCTCCTCAGTTTTCTACAAATGAAATGATGGAAAGCTAGATTTGATTTTTAGGCTTTCTCTAGTCAGAGTGAGCTGGTCTTGACCTGAAAGTCCTTTGTCTGCCACCCGTGGATGCATGGAGAACAGAGAGGCTTGTCTCCAAAGGTAAGGTTGTGTCTTCTCTGGATGTATTTTTAGTAACGTTGTGTATTGTTAATGTTAGTATCATTGTTAGTGTAACATTGGTTACACTGTGGTGCATATTATCGGAAGATTTATGCTGGGTTTGTATCTGGTTTTGCTTTGGAAATTAAAATCTTCAAGGCACATCAAAAGTCACATTAAAATATGCACACATGCATGTTTTAAAACATTAACATGTGCATATTAAAAGTTGCATGGCACACTAGTAAAGGCTACGGAGTTAAATATGTCTGTTTTTAATGAAGGAAACAAACATGTTGATAAGACGCTAGATAACAACCTAATGCTGAGGGGAAAGGAAGTTTTCTATTTCCAAAGCCAGTTAATAAGGATATTATTTTGGTTTTCAACATTTTGAGAAGTTATGGGTTTGTGTTTTAGCATTGGGATTGGGAAGTTCTGGAAAACAATTCCTTACCTGAGCTTGCTTCTTGATTTTTATTGCTAAATTGGTGCTTTGAGATGCTGCAGTGCCCTGTGTTATAGAGCCATTGTAGTGCTGAGCAGAGCCCTGGTGTTTCTGCTCTAGGGTTGTGGCTGATGGAATCCAGGGGAGAGAGTGAAAATGGCCATAATGTGAGTGTGGAGAGGGAGAAGGGGGAGGCTGCCACCAAGTCCTAACATGGTCCCAGTTTTGTAGCTGCAAACTGGGGGAAAATTGAAGCTTTCTTTTGACTCTACAGACTGAGATGAAATTTGTGTGTGTTTTTAGCTGGAGTGTGTTGGAAGTAGAAAATCTCCTGGTCAGAATAATTGTGGGTGTTTAGTTTAGAAGGAATTAGTTTGTGAGAGGCACTGGAATAGTCTTAAAGAATAAAAGGTTACAAGGCAATCATTCTTCTCCATATTTGCCAAGTGTTGAACAAGAAATAATTGACTTAATTACTAGCAAGGTTGATTTTTTAATTTTTTTGGTAATTATTTTTAGTGCAGATGTAAACTCCCTAACCATGGGGATGAGCTGCTGAGAGCAATTGTATAACCTTGCAATTAGAGGTGTTAAATAACAAGATGGAAAAACACCTGTTTAAAAATCATGCAGGTACACCTGAACCTGATTCAGGGCCTGAGGATGGACTCTCCAATCTCTCAGGATCCTTTCCACTTGATGGTCTTGTGGTTTTGGGAACAGCCTTCAGTTTCGTGGTAAAGAAGTTAAAATGGTGACTATTTCCAGCAGCATTTGTTTTATTTATTCACATAGTCCTTAATCCCTAGATTTATTGAAAGAAAGTGCAAACCTAGCAAGAACTTTTAAGGAAGGTACTTTTGTTTGGGTTAAACTTTGCCAGACTTTCTGGGCTGACTGAATTAAGGGATAGAGAAGCTGCTGTTCTCAGAATCATTGAATAGGTAACACCTGTGGGTGGCTGCAGGTGGAAGCAAAGACCCACAATCCCAGGCACCCAGTTCTTGAAAACAAAAATGGGAGACTCTGAGGCATGTAATCCTAGGAATTGCTTGCACATCCTTGCTTTTCCCTCCTGTTTGAGGTAGTGTTTGCTGTTCTTTACATAATGGAAGTCTGGATCCCTCTGTTCCCTGTTGAATGTCCCACCCACAGATCTTGGAAGCCTGATGGGAAGTTGTCTTTGACTTGTCTCATACTGTCCCTTACTGAGCCACCAAAAAGCAAAAATATGGTTGAAAATGAGGAAAATCAGGGCTGTAAGTTGCAGTTTATTTGTGGTTTTTTTGAGGTGCTTACTTTTCCTGAAAAGAGTTTGTGCCCATATCTGGAAGCTTTGCTCACTTCTTAAAACAGTGGCACAGAGTATTTCTAAAACAATGGGATGGTGAATGCACTGAAGTTGTGTCCCTGTCTGGCTCAAAAATCACTTTATGGAGACCATTTCTGCTTCTTGGTTCGTTTTGTTATTTTCCTACCTGTAAAAATAAGAGTTCAGGCTTCAGGCCAAATGAATTGATAAGTTGTGGATTGCATTTTGATTGCTGTTATTTGTAAATCAACTCTATTTTAAGATTTAGAAGGTAATTAATTAATGTTAAATGTTGGGCATGAGGAGGTTGGTTCTGCAAGCTTGTATGTGTCTTAAGTATTGGAAATAGTTATGATTAGAAAAGGAGGGTTAAGGAACTTATTCACCACATAGATTTTTGCTTTACTACTTTATTTTTATCCCAATTATATATCAGTAGTGGCTGAGTAATTGTGCTTGATATAGAAAAAAACAGCCTTAAAGACTTGATGTGTTTTCCAGCTTTATAAGTTTTTTATTCCATTATTGGAATCTTGCTCTAAATGCAGTTTGTCACCTTTTTAATTATTGGAGAGGAGAACACCCCACAACTCATTTAATTTCTAAATATGAAATCAAACATTTTGATTGAAACTGATGATCTTTGATTATATTTTCTCATTGGAAAATTTGTCTGAGGCTTTTCTGTTCCTGTAAAAATAAATTGTGAGGTACAAATTCTGTAACAAAGCTGGGAAAAGTTTCATCCCAAGTCCTCTGACCATTACTAATGAAAAAAACCAGTCTGTGTTTGCTCTTGTTTGTAGAGAAATTCTGCTGTATTTTGACCTCATTTCCATCTTTCAGCCAAAGCTCTTGGCAAAAGGCACCTACTGCTTTTGGAACCGCATTGTGAAGCGGGATCAACATCTCCATAGGCAGTTCTCCATCAGTACAACATGAATATAATTTTTAATAGTCCATTTTATCACTGGTTTTATTTGCAGCCCCACTGTGCCATAATTAGGGATGATCTGTGCTGCAGTAATTTAGACTCCCAACTTTACCTCATCCTTGGCCCAGCATTCTTCTTTCTTGCCTGTCCTGTGTGTGCCGGAAAGCTCTGGTGAGGAAAGTCAGGAAGGAAAAGAAGATATCCAAGGAGTTGGCAGTCAGACATGGATTTAATGTGTGATGCTGACACAGTTGCTTCATCTAAGTGGGTTTTTCCTCCCTTATGCTCCCAAAGCTGACTCTTCCCAAGCTTTCCCTGTCCCACAGCACCTCTGCAGGTGTTGCCTGGTCCCTGCTGGGGTCAGGTGGGATCAATGAGCCCTGCAGCATCTCCCCCTTCTCCATTTCCATGTTCTCAAATCTGTTCCCATACCTGTGTCAGCTGATCTTTGATCCAGCAAACAATTCTCTGTTGTGGTTGTTGTTTGCTGCCTGTGTTGGGCTGTGATAGGAGCGCTCTTACATCTGTACATGTTAATCTGCCCGTGCTGAGCCGTGCCCCTGGGTGGCCTTGTCATCCACAATCAGTGTCAGCCTTCCCTGTGCTTAGTGTTTGGGCTTAAATAATCATATTTTACTTCTTGGAGACATTGCTTTGCAGCAGACCATGGAATGCCAAGTGGACGTTATCATTTGTTTGGCCCTGCTCCTGGGGCACCTTAAAAGTTTTGCTGTTTATTGAAAAATCCACCTCCTTTAGGTGAGGAGATAAATTAGATTTTTTTTTTTTTACTATCAGAAAATGTGACAAGAGGCTTCTTGCATATTGCAGTGACTGAAAAAATAAAGCACTGCTAGCTCACGTTTACAATTCATCATTTTAGTTTGGATACAAGTTATTCACAATTCTTTGCTTTGGAGGTGACTGAAAAATCTCATAGTCCCACATTTCAGGGAGGAGGGATATAGAAGAGGACAATTGCTCTCATAATGTTTGGTTATATCCATGCTTTTTCTGTGTTGAAAGATGAAAAAGATAAAAGGGAAAGCACTGTTTATGAAATGTAGCCTTCCTATATACTGGGAGTTATGAATTTGGCTTAAGCAACAGGTGAGGGTTCAGTAATTCTCATTTTATTGACATGCTTTACCCATTCTAACCTGTTTTCTAGAGCAGAAATGTTCTAGATGTGCAATTTCTGTTGTGGTTTCTAGAGCCTGGAATTGCTCACAGCAGTTCATTTTCTCTAGATTTGAGTAGGAGAGTCCTATTTGATTTGTAGAGCAAAAGAATTTAAAGAAAAAAATGAGCTTTTATTTGAAAATATCTGTTTTTTTTCCTTAGTTAAGTTTGTCATAGGCTCACGGCTTATCTGTAGGTAGTTGTTTGTCCTAGAAACCATCATGGTTACTAAATATATGGAATTAAAAAAAATCAAGGTTGTGCTGAAATGAATGTAGTTAAAATTCAGAAAGAGAGATTCCTTAATTAACTTAATAAAATTACTAATGGAAGCATTTTAACTGCTAAATTTAATTTACTTGTCAAGATATCAGGCTACAAAGAGGAGGGAAGAGTGGAAACTCTGCTTTCCATTATGATGTACTCTATTATAGAATAAATTTGCTTAAAATGAAATATATCACAAAAAGCCATCAATGACATCTTAATTTGGAACAGCCAGTTGAAAAGTAATTAGACTGTGAAGCAATCAGTTCTAGTAAATCAGTGTTTCCCTTTACATAAACATACGTTTTTGCTATTTATAAATAGGAGAGACTTCCAGAGTCTCAAGTAGCAAGGATTTTGATTGTGTTTCTACTGTATGTGTGTTCTATTTTACATCAGAAAACTGTCAAAACAAAAGGAATTTGGGTTTGATTGGGAATTGATCCAGGGAAATGCTGGAGCAGAGGTTTCATTTTAACTGTTTCCTTTATGAACATGGTTCCGTGGGGCATCCTGTTCCCACTGACAGAAGTTCATCTGTGATGGCACATTTTCTTTCAAAATTAGCCTAAACCCACTTCTAGGAAAGTCAAAAATTTATAAACACTGGAGAAAATTTCACCTTAAAGATTCAAGCTGTCTATTCCTGCATTTATCCTTCTAGGACCCTTAGTTTGGATGGCTGTGAGTGAATCCCATATTCCAGGGCCTGGGTGTTTTCTTATGGAAAGGCAACTCAGCACACCTGTTATGCCTGGAGTTTAAAGCTGGTGTTGTGGGATCTGATCAATGCCAGGAACTTCACTCCCAAATGGAGCTGTGTGAATGGAAGCTATCAATTTTACTTTTCTGAAGGGGGATGCTTGTGGCAAGGGAGGAAGGAAGAATTCTGTTTCACAATCATAGACATTTTGAAGATAAAGTAGGAAACTCTTGGGCTGTAATTTTTACCAACAAGTTATTAACTTTTTAAACCATATTGACTAACAGAGCATTAAGTGAAATTTGAAAAGAAGTTACTTCCTACATAACACAGGACTCCTGGTACAGCTCAGATCCTCATTGGTTTGAACTGTTATGGTGTTTTCTTTATGGTAAAATCTTTGAGCTCCACAGATTTGCTGCAGCTCTGGTCCGGTTGCCACCACTGAGGTGGGAAAAGAGCTGCTTCCATTTGGAATTGTGCTTGGGGCAGGGGTCTGTAAATGTTAGAGGTACTTGTGGGTGCTCTGGGAAGTGAGTTAGACCAGCATTAAATGATGTTAGTGAATGTGCTGAGAGGGAATACCCAAGGAATTAAAGCAGGACAGTGACACCTGTAGTGAAAACTGAATTTATCAAAGTCTTTGCAGCTGGGAGTTTCTCTCTCTCTCTGCCAGACAACCCATGAATTGAAATTTATTTAGTTTTTCATAATTTAAGAGTGATTTACCTGAGAATTCATAACATCCACACTTTTCAGAGGCAGATTTTGTCTTTCCCAATCAGGCAAAACCAAAGCCTGTTTGACTGGACATGGTTCCCTCTGCTGTCCCAGTACCTCGGAAGAGATGCCAGTGTGAAGGCAGCCTGGGATTAGAGCAGCTTCACGTGCTGTGGCTGCAATGAAATATGCAAGCTCTTTATCCCCAAACTACTTATTCAGAGTGCACAATTGTAAAGGAAAGTGTTATAGTTTAACACAGTGCTCTTAGGAGTTTGCTTTCAGTAAATATGCTGTTTATAACGCAGCTTTTTTGCAAGTAGCAAGTTTATTATTAATTCTAATTTAATCTCTTTGGTTTTGAATGCATATGTTTTTGGTGATTTCAGAAGTTAAGCTGGAGGCATTAGTGAAAATGCAGCATGTTCCATTAATTGTTGTGTGCATTCTTCTGAAAAATTTATCATTGAATGTGATTTCTTTTATGTCACTGGAAAATAATTCTTTGATGTACGTCTCTGGATTTTCATAGTGCTGGTCTGAACCCAGTGGTAGTGCACAGATTTTTTTGCCTTTCACCTGTTTTGATGACAAACACATTAGTTTGGAATCACAAAAATGAAGTTGTTCCTTTAGTTGAGGAAAGCCCTGTTGGTTTCTTTAGTCAGCAGCAGAGCTGCATCTGCAGCAAGTTTCACCTTTTTGGGGGCAATAGTGATGAGCTGCTCCAAGTCCTGGAGCAGGAGAGGCTTTGCTGAGCAGAGAGGATGTGCAGGCAGGGGTGCCATCCCTAATTACTGCCTGCTACAGGGCTGTGCTCTCCAGATTCTCTGGCATGTGAGAAAGCTCCAGCTTTAAAGATGAATTGGTTACTGTTCAGTACAGAATCTGCTGTTTCTGGATTGTGTTCTTTGGGAGTTCTCACCTCCTTTTCTCCTTAATAAACTTGCAGGTTATGGTAATTTTTGTTGTCTTCATGGTGATGCTATGGGGGCAAAAGGCAGCTGAAAGTGCTGCTGTTACCACAACTGTCTGTCTTGCTTCTCTTCTGCTGCCTTTCATTCATCACAGAGCAAGAGAAGAATAAACAGAAGAAAAGCCGGTTATATTTTGATGTGAGCACAGTGTGCATCATGACCATGACTTGTGTATCAGAGAGCTTCAGTTTCCTGTTGACTTGGTGGCATGATATTTAACATTCTCTTTTATAAGTTTGTTGTTTACAGCAATTTAGTATTTCTGCTTAGACTAATGATTACAGCAGAGTCCACCCGGGAGAGTTCAGCCTCCAGCCTTTGAAGGCCTCATTTGAACATCTTTGCAACTGTAAGGAATGGCTTGAGGCTGTGCTATTTAACACAAAAGAGGAAAAACCCAATGAAAAAAACAACAACGGAAAAAAACCCCTCTTCTTGTTTTTGTTTGTCCTTATTCTGGATTGTTAATGGCTCTCAAAATATAGGTCAAAGATATGTGGATATGTAGTAAATAAAGGCTGGGGCTGGTGCAGCTGTTACTGGAGGGTATGAGGCACTTTGTCTGGAGGCACAGAGTGTTTAACACAACCTCATCCCTTCCTACCATTCCTATTCCTGCTCGTTCTTTGGTCTGTTGGCTCATACCACACCAGCCACTCTCTCTCCAGCTTCTTGTGATCCCCTTCTGAGGGGCACAGAGAACGTGCAGTACAAACACACTTTGCACTCATCTCAGGTAGTTTCCCTCAGTAATTAGCATTCCGTGATGTGCTTTGTCTTCCTGGATTCTTCATTCTCATTGAGTAGTTGGTTACTTGGAAAGAAAATTCTGTGTGTGGGCAGAGGATTTGAATTCAGCTCGTGGGGTAGAGTCCAGCCTGGTTTCTGTGTGTCCTGCTGACATCACCCTCCGTGCTGGGTATTGAATGACCTGTCCCCACCTGTGTGGTTCAAGGTGACTTTATATTTATTTTCACAAGCTGTGATTTGTATCCTGGTACTTATTTATTTATTTGCACTTCTGTCTGTGCTTGGCATCACTGAGGGTTTAACAGAGGTGATCCCAGCTGGAGCCCTCTGTATTTGCGTACTGTGGCTGCCACAGTGATCCCTTGCTGAGGCACTCATTTGAGGAGTCAAAAATATGAAAAAGTATGTTGTTTTAAATACACAATATCATAGATGGATTAAATTATTTTTTTCAGACACATTACAACAGTTCAGAAGTATTGTCATTTAGTGTTGTTGGTTTGGTTGTTTTCCTTCTTTCCTTCCAACCTACCCCCTATTCCTTCATTTGCCTTAGCACAGGTTATAGACTTTATTAATTTGGATATAATGGAAGAACAGGCCAAGGGGAAGCAGCTGCAAGGCAACTTTTAAGTGTAAATTATAGCATGGTACATGAACTTGATGGTATAAATCTCATAGCACTTAATAGGTTTGGGGCACTAAAATATTGTGCGGGACACAATCTGTGTTGGGAAGTCTCATTTCCCATTGATCTGGATGTAAATATCTTCCTGATTGGAGTTGATTCCCTGGAACCTCAGGTTAATGAGGAAAGTTTCTGGAGAGCCACAGTCCTTGGTGCTGTCATTTGAGGTTTTTCAGAGTGTGCTGAGTTGGTAGGGTACAAGATCCCAGCTGGATATGTCTGTCCCAGGGATAAAACTAAAGGATTTTTCTAGGAATCTCTGCCTTTTGGAAGGAGATAAACCTTTGGTGTCTTTCTCTGCACGTGCTGAATGTTGTCCTTACATTTTGCATGTAATTTAGGTTTTTTTTCCTCCCAATGAATATGAATACTTAAAATAGCTTTTAATATATCCACAGAAGGAATTGCATAAATAGACTTTTGCAATTTATGTTGAAATTTTCTAACTAAATATAGTTATTATCTTATGTGTTTTCAGCACCTTCCTAACCGGCTTATTACATCATGGGCTGATGACCTTAACTCTGCTGTCTAGAAAGAGAAAATGAAATTAGAAAGGGAAATGAGCTTCCACAGGAAGCAAAGCCGGGGAAAAACAGACTTCAACTGCAAATGGGCAGCATCTCAGTTTCAGGCAGGTTCTGCAGAGGTGGGTTCCACTGCCATTCCAGAATGGTCCCATTGATAACCAGGTGGAGCAGCTTCTTGGGGGACAAGGCAGAGAGAGAGACCATGACAAACAAATCTTTCAGGCACGCAGATGATGTCAGCCACTCTATATTTTTTTAAGCACTTGTTTTTCCTAAGAAAATCAGGGATTTGATGCTTTTGCTACTGTTTTGGTTGTTGTTCTTAATGTATTAAGTAGCTCTTGGAGTAACCGCCTTCATGTGTCTGTGGTCCCCAGGACAGCACTGATGATAATGGCAATAATACTTATCACTTAAATGACATTTTACAAATTCCAAGTGTTGGGCAACAAACATTAATTAGCTCTCACAAGAGCCTGGCTGTGAAGTAGGTAAGTGCTGCTATTCCCCAGTGGCACACAAGGAATCAAAAGCAGAGAGGTAAATCCTTCAGGGAGACACTAGCACTCGGCAGGAACTGAGGCTGGTGACTTTCTGCTTCCCAGTTTGTGTCAGAGTATGCGCTGCCTGCATCACAGTTTTAAAATGTGCTTCTGAATTCACAGAAAATAACCTGGCACATAGGTTCTGCGGTTCTTGCACCTTCATGAGGAGCTTATATGGCTGTGGCAGAGATTCACAGGGAGACTGCTCCTGTGCCCTGGTCTCAAACCCAAATTTTGCTGTTATGCTATCCTTTAACACTCTTCTTTGGGCATGCCCAGAGGTGTGGTGGGCAGAAGAATTCAGAGAGCAAGTTGAGGTGTCAGTGTGATGAAATTATCCGCACACAGGTCAAAATGGACTTTTTTTTAATGCAGAGATGCTATATCTGAAGTTCAGAGTGATGTACCAGCAATGTCTGGTGATAGTGCTGGGAAGAGCAAGATTGTAAGTCAAAATCATAAAATCAAAACCATAGCAGAATGGTTTGGATTGGAAAAGATTTTAAAACCCATCTCATTCCAGCCCCTCTGGTGTGGGCAGAGACACCTTCCACTATCCCTGGCCTTGGGCACTTGCAGGGATGGGGCAGCCACAGCCTCTCTGAGCAGCCTGTGCCAGGGACTCGCCAACCCCACAGGGAAGATTTTGTTCTTAATATCCAATCTAAACCTGTCTGTCAGTCTGAATCCATTCTCCTTGTCCTATCACTCAATCCCTTGTAAACAGCCCCTCTCCCTCTTTCTTGTAGACTCCCTTCAGGTACTGGAAGGCCACAATTAGGTCCCCCCTAAGCTCTCACTTTTCCAGGCTGAACAAAATGCAGGGATCTTCCCTAGATCTGTCCTAGATTGTCATGGAGACACTTCTATAGCTGTTTTGATCACTATGTGCCTTGATTGCATCGAGTGAATTACATTCACAAGTCCCTCCTCTTCCCAAATTCCTGGCTTTTAAGCTTCTCTCAGAAGTCACCAGTAATTTTTTTCCAAGGAAGTTACTGCAGCAGGGCAGTGATGGTGATCTGTGTCCCTGTGCCAGCCATCCCTGTATCCTGGTAATAGCCAGACAGAGCCAGGGTTCCAGGGTTTGGTAGGCTCTGGGTCCATTTATATAATGAGATCCCCATCATGGAAATTTTGCAGTCTGTAATAAAATCATGTTTAATAAAGCATTTCTGTCTTTCACCACTGTTGTATCTTAAAATAGTTTTTATTGATCAGCAGATGCAGCGTCTCTCAATGTTCTAGGGTGTAGTAAATGTCCCTTCTGTCTTTTGGTGACCCTGTAGATCAGATATTAACAGCTCAAGTTCTGCATTTTCTGCTGGAAAATACATTTCTGAGCAGGGTATTTTGCATGTCTGAAATCCAGAGCTTGAATGTCCACCTACAGGTGGGAGGTGTCCCTGCCTGCGGCAGAGGGCTGGAACTGGATGAGTTTTAAGGTCTCTCCCAAATGAAACCATTCCATGATCAATCCCCAATCACCTTTCCAGGACATTGCCCCATCTGCATTAAAGATGTCATGGATCAGATCAGTGGAGCCAAACTGACACTGCTTTCAAAGTCTCTCTGGCTTTCCCAGATTCTGTGCAAATGTCCCTTCATTTTTTGTGCTGTGGGTATTGGCAGCTACTTTGATTGAAAGCTGAAAAAAGCAGTTACAGGTGTTTTCAAGTTTGGTACCTTGAAAATACATAGCAAATTAATTATCTTTGAATTCCATACTTTTTAATTTTCCATCCATTCTCTTTGCTTGTGCAAAGACAGAAGAGGAAACTCAGAACTGTAGGCAGCTTCCTGGCTATTTGAAACAATTTTAGGGACAAGGCAATGGATTAAAGCTCTATGTGAATGCTGCTCACAGTGAAGGCAGTTGTGGAGATATTTGTCTCTGTTTTTATGAGTAGCCAAAGGATCATCAGTAAACATGATTAAATTCAAAAAGCTGTGAAGAAGAGGCACTCGTGTGTGTGTGTGAAGTCAATAATTGCAACAAACCCATATTGTCTTGCAATTACAAAGGTGCCTGTGCAGTCCATGTTGGTATTTGATTAAGGAGAGAGGAAAAAGCTCAGTGCAAGCCAAATGCCTTCAGAAAACTCAGCAGAATGTGTGTTCTGAATGTACTTGAGTGAATCTAAATACTGAAACACACATGACAAATAGAAATCATGTAGTGCTTGGAGACCTCTACAACCTCAAATCATTACTCACAATTTATTTGCTTTTCTCTCTGTAAATCAAAACTTTATTGTTTGAAGATATTTATGGCATTCAATTTCCTCTTCTTTTAGTGGGGCTATAGGAAAAAAGTGAACAATTTCAGTGCTTTGTCTTTGCTTTTCTCCACATTTTAGTGTGTGCTGTGGCACATGGAAATGTGTGCAGGTGTATGAAGAAAATAGTGTCGTGTAGTTCTTAATCTTTGATCCAACCAAATTTTGCCTTTTCATTTGTATGCTCCCATCTTCATCCTCTTTGCCCATTTTCCTGTCTGTGTTCCTGATATTCTTTTTATTTAAGTTTTTGCTTCTTGGATTTTTTATCCCCTTTCCCTTTCAGAGTCCTCTGTTCCTGGAGGTGAAACTCTGACACACTAAACCAATGTGCCATTTCATTCCCTGATTTTTATGAATCTCTTAATTTTGTGCTCTGAGTGCAGGTGCTGTTTTCTGATGAGGTGAAGAATTGGTAGGGGAAAATACAGTTAGCAGTGATTAATACCCAGTGAAAAATAAAATGTGAGAGAGAGGTGAAAAATGCCAATAATGAGCAGGATCACAAAACCAGGGAATGAAGTGGTCCATTGATTTTAGTGTGTCACCCTTTTGTTTCCAGAAATGTAGGTTATAACTCCCAGTGCAGGTAAAAAGGGATTTGATCTCATCCTAGTGCCGGGGTCAGTCCCTGTTTTATGGCTGTGACACAGTTGGGTGTGGGTGACACTTCTTGTTCAGGGAACAGAATCCTGGGACAGCTCGAGGAAAGGTGCATCTGCTGCCTCATACAGGGAAATATCCCATGGATTTCTGCAGGAGTTGGACTTGTGACTTGCACAGACCCTGCATTTACAATTTAAATAAAATCAGTTGCATTCTGCTCTTGTATTAAACGGAATTCTGGAGATTAAGCTCAAGGATTCACAGCAATAAGAATTCCTGAGAAGCCAATCAAATGTTAATCTGTATTAAAGGTGAGACAGCCACTATTTCACACCATATTAATCATTGCTTTGTACACAGTCTCAAACACAAAACTGAATCAGATCTGTCCAGCTCCTGAATTTCTTCAGTCATTTCAAAATGGGACCAAATCAGTAAAAAGTAAAAGAAAACACAGTAATAACCATCACCTCATAAATCACTGATATCTGTGTCATCTCAGTTAGAATTTAAACTGAATTTTGGGGAGTGTAGGGCCAACAACACTCCCTGTGAAAGCGCAGCAGTGCTTCCAAACATTCAAAAGCTGCAGATGAGCTGCATTGCTTATGTTTATTGCTTTGAAGTTTTGAAAAATCCCCTTTCCTTGGCTCTGCAGTGTCACACTTGAAAATATTCAGGTTGGGTTTGTTGTTCATTATATAAAAAATTAACGATCTTGAAAGTATTATCGTGTTTGTTTTAAAGAAGCTATTTTCTATGCTTTAATTAAAAGTTATAATTCACCATCTTTTGACGAAGTTATCTTAAATCTTAATCTTATTGGTAATGGGTACTGGGTCAGATTCAGGGAGACATACAATCCTTATTTAATGCAAACAGTAAAAATATCAGCATTTCTAGAGATATGGTTGAGTTCAATTCATGTGCTGTACTAACTCTGCCTGTTAATTAGAAATATTCTCCTACTTATGCAAGAATACTGGGGGAAAAGGGCATTCTCTTCCTCATTAGATATTCCATGGGAATCACAAATGGACAAAACCAGGCATAATATGATGACTGTTTTGTTATTAAAGCACTTTAATAAGGTTAATGCATCCATATGAATGGTTTTCAAAATAAGTTTCTGTAGTTTTGAAGGTATGCTCTGGTCTAGTACAGTAATAAAGTATTTCCATGTGGGGAAATAGCCAAGTTCTCCTTTATTTTCCATTTATAAAAAGCCAATGAAACATACATTTTGAGATGGCTATGGAAGTAAATCTCCTTATTCTCCTTGCATTCTGGTTAAAAGTTGTCTTATTGTGCTCTATCTGAGGGAAAAAGTGAGAAAATGCTGACTTTATATGCAAAACAAGGAGTGAAAAGTAAAAATAAAATATGGACCGTAAAGGACAATTTATGCCTTGCTAAAATGTAGAGTTGAGCACTTTTTTTTTCTGCTCTGACTTTTCATAAAGGAGAGCTGAAGCTGCACTGCAAGTTGAAAGGTTTCTAAAAGAAAAGAGAAAATCTTTCTGTGTTGAAAACTGCAGCAAGTGGGACCTTATCTATATGCATTACTTTGATTTCAAATTATTTTTAGCATGGCTTTTATTGTATTCATTGTTACGTACATAAATCTTTAAAGTAATACGTTTTGTAAGAAATGGTCATAAAAATTTACAGCCAGTAACTTTTCCCCTGTCCCTTACAATGATATTCTACTAAAACCATTAAATGGTTCTCATTAATGCCCTTTAAATGATTGTGTAATGACCCACAATCGCTTGTAAGTGAACAACCATTAAAGAATTACCAGTTCTTAGCATGCTTTTAAGTACAGTTTAAATACATGGGAGGTAACGTGTAATATATTAGAAAAAGTATTAAATTTGAAATTGTAGAAACAGGATGGCTCCAAAAGGAAGGAGTGGGTGGAAAATCTCTCCTGTGCTGACTGCAGCCCTCAGAGAACAGTCCAGTGGCATTCCTTGTTGTGCATTTCCAGCAATGCATCCGTGTTTATTTGTTCTCTACAACCACTTGGGTTTATGAGCCTGGTATTGAAATGAGTTATAAGGAGTAAAATGACACCGTGAGGGTGATTTCCATACAAATACGCTGAAATCCAAATCCCATCCATACCTAATGGCTGTTATTGGAGAGTGTGACCCACCTGCTGCTTGCAAAGGGCAGCTCTGCTCTGAGCCCAAAGCCAGAAGGGGAAATGGTCACTTCAGGGGCTTGCAGTATTAGGGAGGGACATCCCTGTGCACAGCTGACCTTGAGAAATCCCAGGAACGTTCAGATCTGCGTGTGAAGAAACGCAAGTGATAGAAAAGACGTTTCTAATAAAGAGCATTAATTTAATGGAGAGTCAGAGGCACTTTGCAGCATCTTGCCACTGTAATTCCAGCCTAGCCCGTTGCTGTGATCCCACCTGGGATGAGCGAGCTGCAGTGGCAGCTCTGTGGGTTGAAGGGGGCACTTTGCAAATGGGTCCTTCCCTGTAATCATAGTGGCTGTGGAAAGCAAAATGCCTTTCCCAGCCCTTGGAGGCTGTGGGGACAGCCCACACCCAGTTTATGTATGCTCTCACGTCCAAGCTGCTGTCTGGAGGAAAAGAGTATCTGGCAACATTTGGCAGCTGCCCCATGCAGCAGAGTTGCTTTTTAAACTCCAGTCCTTGTGCTGTTGAGGTGGGCTATGTAGAAATCCACCTCATGATCCAAATACACTTTCTCTTGCTAATTTGAGATTTGCTTATTCCTACAATAACAAGATTCTATTCAGTCTCATAGCCTTAAAATGGTATCTGAGGAAAAGGGATTTCTGTGTCTCCAAAGCAAGATTATTAGGATGTGGAACCCTCATTACCTGATGTTTTGGTAGTTTTTGGCTCTGTTACTCTCTACTAGCATCTGTAAATCCAAGTGCTTTGCTTTGGGCATGTGGACAAATTTTACTTGAATTCTCAAAGATTCAGGGTTGCAATGGAGTCAAACAATGTGGAAAATAGGTATGTGTTTGGATTTGTTTCTCTTTTATATCTGAGAGTTACATCTCTTGACTTTCTCTGTTAGCAGTCTGGCTGGCCTGTTGTTGGCTTCAAGTGCAATTGATTTAATTCCAGATCACTTGGTCCAACGGGGATTTGAGTCTAGAGCTCCAACATCTGTGTCCAAACCACCAGGATGTGCAGTTGTGATTTTCAAGGAGTGCTCTCTCTCTTTTGGTCCTTGACAGAAATTCACTGAAGCCAGTGTGTGAAATATTTCAGTTCCATGAAATTTCATCTAATGAAAATGTTCTCACTGGTTATGCCCACTGCTGAGAGTATCTGACCACTAGTTTCCAAGGCAGCAGGCAGCCTAAGATCACATTAGGCTTCACAGAATGCTTAGATACACAAATTTCAGCAGCAGCAACAAATGCTTTGTCATGTTTGTGTTTCCTAAGAGCTGGATTCCTTCTCCTTACCCCTGCTATTGGCATGTTTGTCATCTCCTTGAGTGCAGAATGACCAGGTAGAGTTGCCAGAGCAGAAAGAGAGAAAATTAAGCCTTTTTAATGTATAAGACTGGTACAGTTTCATAACATTGAGTTTAGTTACTTTTTTGTGCATTTTTCTTTGAAGTTCCCAAACTGAGCTGCACTTGCTGGTCCTTATCTGCATCCTCATGCTAACAGATTGTGATCCAGGTATAGTGCAGCCGCATATTTAACCCATCTGTCAGTACAGCTGAGTTGGATATTTTTAGACTATCAGTCACCATGGTAGCTGGGTCTAATATCTGTGCATCCTGCATCAGAGCAGCTACTTTGGGTACTGCCAAATAGGTCCTGGCTAAGAGACTGAGATCAAGAGATCTCCAGAAGTTTTCAGAGAAGGAATTGGATGCTACAGACTTTGTTAGAGCCCAGGCTGGGCTGTAGAAGCGTCTGAGTGAAGAACAGGCAGGAAAACCTGTAAATTCATGTGCTTGTATGGGCAAGAATGGGGCCTGGAAAAATATCTAGGTTCTCCAACCTTGGGTAGTGAGCAATTCATATTCCTCAGGCCTCCAAGGACGGGGAGGCTGAGGTTTTTAACAGTAAGAGAGGGTAAAATGCACCTGGAACATGCCGTGGGAAAGAAGTTCTGTGGAAGGTGGTGCAAGAGACAATTGGATGCTGCTCTGAAACAGGAGAAGAGGTTTTTGGTGGGAAGAGAAGAATGTGCATTGCCAGGAAGCTGACAAGACTGCACAATGTCATGTCAGGCTTGCTGTCACAACACTTCACCTGGCAAGTCACACACAGGAGCTGAGCATGATTACTGCACAGCAAATCCATGCTCGTGGAGTCCCTCGGCAGTGCGGGACTGACAGAGGCAAGGGGAGATGGAGATGTTCTGTCCGAGCCGAGGCAGGGAGACAGTGCTCAGACTTCTGTGTTTGCTCTCCTGTCCTTTCCTGGGCAATGAGTTCATCAGAAATGCTGCAGGGATGGCTCAATCCCAAAACACAGACGTTTGTCTGTGTGGCACGAGTGGGTGGTGTCTGTGGTCCTGCTTTGCAGAGCAGTTTGGGTGCTGGGATTAACCCTCCTGGAGGGGTTTGCCAGACTAATTAAATAATAAAAAAAGAGCTTTGCTTCTAATTTGGCTATCTGGATTGGTAGAAACACTGATGGCTTGAAATATATATATATATTTTACTAGACCACAGTGAACTGGTACCCGAAGGAAGATTTTATTTGTTTAAGTGTGTCTGTGATGAACGCAGTTCTGGTATTCCAAAAGTCTATGTACTGCAGACTGAAAATAGGCTTCTTGCCAAATGGGAATTGAAACGCACATACGTATTACACTATTTGCCTTAGAAGAAATTAATTTTCAGCCAGAAGCAGATAGGATTATTTAATATTTATCTTTAGCTGCAGGAAGATGAATCTATTATTTTATTTTGTTATTTTATGTGTGGCGTTCATCCAAATTTTCCTATAGGAGGTGCTGACGTATTCTTGTCTGTGCTGCATGAAGGTTAAAGAGTCTTCAGCTGTAAAATTTCTCCAGTGACCCCCAGCAGAGACCATCCTTTTCCTTAAGATTGGGAGAAGGATGCCAGGGTTTATTGTGAGAGTGTGCACTTATCCAAGAAGTGCAGGGAGAATTGGGAAGGGAGGAGATTCTTTCCTCAGTTGCTTTCCAAGTTAATAATACTGGGAAGTTAAAACATCTCCAGCATAAAAATTGAGCAAAGGGACTGGAACAGTGTCGTGTGTCAAAGCTGACTGATTTAGTGCTGGGGAAAGAACGGACTGGAGGGGATGAAGTTGCAGTCTCACAAAGGACCACGGAGGTGGGACTGTTAAATATCAATGGAGCATCACCCTGCCTTGTCAGCAAACTTCCATATGACCAGAGTGAGGGATGCTAAGATGTCATTTCATGGACTGCATTATGTGCTGCTTACAATGAATATTTCATCCATGGTGCATTACATTTTTGATAAATTGTAACTTCCTGGACAAAAGTTTGGTTAGCTTATCTCCAGTGTCTTTTGAAGATCTTTCAGGAGCTGATTTTGACCCAAACCCACCACTTAGCAGGAGTCCGTAGCCATGTGGTAACAATTTAAATTACTGTAACAATGGCAAGTCTCCTTCCTGCAACTAATAAATGCAATTTATAAGGAATGTTAAGTAGCAACTAACAACTTACTACTTTGAATTTCAACTAAACTGATTAAATAATTAAAGTACATTTGTAGAGTTGGGGTGGAAGGGAGGAACTCTGGGAATTGTGCGCATTTATTCAGATACGTAGATATGTTTGACATGACCCTTTGGCTGTGCCAACAAGAGAATTTCAGAGTTCATTCCCAACCTGCCTCTTCCCAATAACAGGAAGAATATTTTGAGGCAGTTTAGGTTGTTTATGGTGTATGACCAGAGTAAATCTGCTTCAGAGAGGGGTTGATAGAGCCAGAAGGGCAATAGTGTCAGAACAGAGGAGTCAGTGGGACAATGGCTGGGACACCTGGGACTGCTGGGTGACAAAGGGTGCTCCTGGATTTAAAATCAGAGAATATTCTGAGTGGGAGGGGACCCACAAGGATCATCACGGAGTGATCCTGACCTAGAGGAAAGCTTTAAAGCAAGCACCACCTGGCTCTGTACAGTACACAGCAGTTGTAGAGTGAGGCAGGGACTTGTGTGCTTGTGGGGTTCACTTCCTGTCTCAGGATTGTGGGATTTGGGAGGCAGTTTTCTTTTTACAAAACCCAAGGATTAACTTTATCCAGCTTTTGTGTATATTCATCCAGTAAAAAAGCATTTAGATTTTTCCCTGGATCTTGTTGCGACTCCCAGTTCGTCTGCCTCAGTTTTCCACATGGCACAAACAGCAGTGACTGAAGTTTGAAGAAATAATATAGGATTAAATTTATGGTAGGGATTTTTCAGATTCTCTGTTCAGGAAGTTGCAGAAATAACGCGTTTATGAATATTACCTTCGTTTCCTGAGGGATTCCACAGGGCTGAGTCCTGTGCATGGAGCATTCTGGTTTTTTTGTTGTCTGAGCTGTAGCCTAAAAGTTCTCCAGGTTGTACTTTGTGACATATTGAGAAAGTAAAAAACAAAATGAGAAGGAAGAGCGGAAAAGTTGTGAGTCAGAAGCTTGTTCCATCAGATTTTTTTACTACCAGCCCTGTTCTTCAATCCTACAAATGGAATAGGAGACTCAGAAACACTAATGAAAAAACATCAAATATTTAAGGTTGCAGGATTTAATAATAGAAATCTTCAGCGTGATTTGCCAGGCTACATGGTGTGTGCTGCTATCCATTCAAAATAAAACTCATATTCGTGGTCCTGCAAAGGCTTTGAAATACACTCCTCTTTGACAGTTTACCCATTTTGCTGTTACTGAGGTCTTTAAAGGGTTTTTAAAACCAAATAGAGCTGTGTATTGAATTCAGGTATCTTTCCAAAAACCTTTCTTGAAGTTAAATAATTTGTGATTTTCCTGGGTCAGTATTATGCTACTGCTAAAGAGAGAGTATTTCATGTTGTAGACTTGAAAGAACAAAATTCCCAAAGCCATTATGATAAAACAGTGACCAAAATATAAATAATCAAATATTAGCTGCTTTATTTGTTTTAAAGAAATTTTACTCTAAGTTCATGACATTCAATAAAAAACACAGAAATCTAGGTAAAATATTTATAAAATGGCAGATTCATACATGATGATTTCTCCTAAGTTGAAAATCCTCATGCTCAGTCCTTTCATATGGACTCAGAGGGGTTCCAAGTGGCTCTGGTGTCTGTTTTGATGCCATTTGGGGTTAGTTTCTCCTGTGAATAAAAGAGGGTTGTTGGAATGTGTCTGAGGGACAACTGAGGCCCTTCCATGCTTTGGGATTTACCTGGGCCAGCGTCACTTTTACAGCAGAGACTGCAATTCCCCAGTACAGCTTGATTCATTGCCATTAACAAAGGATGCCTGCAATAAAATATAATTGGTGCCATCCCGTTGTCACACTGAAATGATATTTTTGTGTGGAAAATGGAAAATTTCAGCGTGTGCACTTCACAAATTGTCACCCTCCATGTACTGGTGTTTGAGTTATGGCCTCAGAAGCAGCAAAACACCTCTGTCTTGCCAAGTATGTGTTAAATTAGCGTATGAATATGGAGACTCTCGTTTGTTACTTAATTGATCTGCAGGGCTGTCAGATGAATCTCAAAGTGCAAGTAGTGACAAGAAGGTTTGGGGTTTATTTTCAGGATAATGGAGTAAAAATGATCCCACAGATGAACACTGCTGCTGTGGGTTCCCTGGACTCAGGGGATCCTCTCCTTCTTCCTCAGGCCGGCCCAGGCCCAAACACCTGGGACTGGCCCATGCATGTCATAAAGCAGCCACGTTTCTTTCACCTCATCTGAAATTGGGTTCAGTTTTCTGTAGTTTTTTAACTTCAAGACCTTTTTCTGTGTCATTGCTAGAAACTGGTTTTGTTTTCCTCCTCAATACGGTGGTTTCTTGCATGGGCACAGAGCAGTGGACATGTGCTGAGGCTTCTTGTGCTTGATATTTTGGTTTTGATGTCTATGTAAGAGGTTACCTGACTCTTAGAATCAGGAAACTCCACTTAAAATTTGAGGCCCTTGATTTTCAGAATTGCAGCCTGGCTGAGGAACATGCAACCTGGGCTTGAGTAAAAGCAAGAACAGCCTTGCAAGAAGCGCATATTATTGTATAAAATTTACTGCAAAGAGGAGTGATAGGAATAGAAAACATATACAGTAGCTTGCTGCATGCTAGCAGGTCTTTTCTGGGCTCCTAAATGTTAACTGGGTAGTCATGTAAGTTATTACACTCATTAAATTAGGCCACAAACAAGTCAACAATGATTCAGCAAAATGGTTTTGTTTGTATAGTGCAGGGAAGTCTGATAGATAACCAGTCAAACATTTATGGCTAAATGGATGAAGATTTTAACATTACAGCCTAATAAAAGCCCCATACTGTGTGATTAAATAAGAGGGAAAGCAGTAAAGAAGAGAAAGCATAATGATGGTAACATGTAGGTCAGTTACAATTTAATTGTCATTGCACTTCATTGCGAACATATCAATTCTCTGCTGCTTAGCTGAGCAGAAAACAACAACTTAACATGTACAGTGGGCCCGTGGCTGCCTGGCAAACCCCCACTTCCATCACCTGCCTTCCACTACTTCCTTAACAGCCGCGGGAAGTCTTCCTGCCTTAATAGCATCATCCTGCTGGAAGCTCCTGCTGCTCGTGTCCTCCCCGCGCTCGATGCATCGCTGAGCAGTAAATTTACTTCACTCTCCCCGTAGAAGCTAGAATTAGGCTGTTTGCGTTACAACTTGCAGTGCTCCTGCACCAAGGAACACCTGCGTGCAGATTTATTTTGGTTTATTTGGTTTCAAATCAAGATGGCTTTGCAGAGGCAATACGCTGATGGACTGTATGAGAAAAGCACAATGGCCGATCATTTTTCTTGCTTATCCTATTTATTCTGTGGCTCCTTTCTGTATAAGGTATAGCTTCATTAACATTAATTGCAGCTTTAGCAACTCCACAGAACTGCTTATTCCTGCCAATGTTTTCCACTGTATTATATTTCCAGGGGTACTGAAGAAAGCTGCAGGAGGAAAAAAAAGTGTTTTTGGTAGTGTTTGTGCTTTTTTTTTTTTGTTAATCTGGGTAATTCAGTGGGCTCTCAAAGGACCCTTGGCTTTGGCACCTTTTTAAAATGTTAGCTCTAAAGAATTGTCTGTCTGGCACAGTTATGGTGATCTATAGTAAAGACTTAAGAGAGTACATAACCAAACTATTAATTCAGGTACCTAAGGTGACATATTTTATCCAGCTCTGCAGAGCTGATTTTATAGAGAGCAGAACATGGTTCCCATTTGGATGGGGAGCAAAAAAAAAAAAAAAATCTTGAGAAGTGAAGGGAGAGCTGCCTGGCACCCAGGGAACCTCAAGAATGAGGCTGGAAAAGTATCTGTTGGAGAGAGAATGCAGTCAAATATGGGAATATGGTTGAGTCTTTTCCTTAACTTTAAGGGGGAGGTTTTGTGAGGGATCAGCAAACCCTGCCAGTGTTTTTGGGACAATCTCACTGGCCTCCACTTCCAAATGTCTTGCAAGCTGCAGCTGGGAACAAGTGAACACTTGCAGGTTGAACTTCTGAACTGCAGATTTCTTTGGGGCATCCTTCGGCAGACTCAGGTTTGTGTGGATGGGAAGCTGCACATCAAACCCAAACTGTACCTGGCACAAGTGCCTGTTGTTGCTGTGGCCTTTGGCTGCCTGGGACTCCTGGGGCTGCTTCCTCCTGACACATCATCTCCCCCAAAGAGGGGCCTGGTCCCTTTGCACTGGCCTTTAAAGCAGGATCGGCTTTCCCAGGTAACAGGCCTCTCTCTCTGAAATTCTCTAATGGCAAGTGCGCTCCTCTGTGCACCTGAGAGCTCCAGGAAGGTCTGTGCCTTGCAGCAGCAGCATCTCCTGCAGCTCCCCGTGGAGCAGTTCATCTGCACAGCCCCCAGCACGGCCAGCACCTAATGGGCACCAAGGAGCCCCATTGCAGCAGCCTGCCTTAGTGGCTCTGGAGGAAACTGCTTGCAAAAATCAGCCTGGATAAAATACCCAGATGTTTATGGTCAAAAGGTGCATTAGGAGCCGGTGAGGCAGCAAAAGCCTATTTGGAGTGTGTGTTTGGAGGCTTAACATGATTGCCTGTGTGTGTGAGCCTGTAAGGGCCCCACTGAATGGTGTTCTCTCCATACCTGGGGGGTTTTGCTGCTGAAAAGTGAAGTTTGGGTTTCTTCTCAGTGCTGTGAAACAAGGGCGGTTTGGGCTCTGCCTGTCCAGCAGAAGGAGTCGCTGTTGGAAGGAAGGTGGGTTTGGTTGCCTTTCTGGAAAAGGACACAACTGGAACACAGCTGTTCTACAACCACAGCACTGGGATAGTTACCTAATTCTCTCTGGTTTCTCATCACCGTTACCCTGGTGATGTGACACATTTCCTGCTCAGTTAGCCAGTGGCTACAGTTAAAACCTGACAACAGCCAAAGAACTTGCAGAGTTTTTCCTTTGAGCTTTTGATGCTGCAGTGATTTTGGGCCGTACAGGAATAAAAGGAATGAAGCTGTGGTTTGTTAAAGAAGCCCCAGAAGTTGACAATGATAGCGCTGCTCTGCAATGGAGTGGGGGTTCTGCTTTCTCCATTTACCAAGGAGCATCTATAATAGCTTTATTCCTTTTGAGTGTCTGATGATTCCTTCCTGCTTCCTCACCCAGAGCAGAAATATGTAGAGCAACCTTTAGACTTTAGGGGCAGTGAAGGACAAATTTGAGGGAAATAAAGACCCTCTCCTAGGGGTCAAACCTAACAAATCGATCCTACTGCCTCATACCCAATGCTTTGGCTTTCTTGGGTACCTGGCTGCTATTCATGAATCCATTTTTCCTGTGTAGCTGACAGTATATTTTTTATCCTTTGATTTTCTGCTAATCCAAGGGATGGCCACAATTACCATCTGTATATTCAGCAGCACGGACCACCGGGCCCCTGCATGCTGTGTCCAGGTGCGTTTTCCTTGTGCTTTGGGGAGTTTGGGAGGTGGGTCCTGCCTTTCCCACCCAGGCTGCAAGTGGGGCATGGGCTGCTTTAGCTGCTGCCACTGGTACTGGTCTGTACCTTGTGACATAATTTTAGGTAGCTTATTAGACTTATGATTGATGACAGCCCAAAGAGAATCTACAGCTACGCACTGACATTCATGCTTGCCTTTTAAATATCAGACTCCATAGCTCCAGATCTCTATTTTACACTCAAGTGCTCCAAGCCCCACATTAGCACATCCCTTCCTCCTCCTCCTCCAAATTAGCGTGTTCCTTTAAATGCACCAATATTTCAGCAGTTGTGTTTTAAACAAATCCTGCATTTTGTCCTTTTCTCAGACCTCTTAATTCTCAGTTGAATGTTAACAATCCTCTCTGCTGAGATATAAACATAAATAAATTGTAAATATTCCCCTTCCCATTATGTCGGACCCTGGCTGTTCCTTTATTTTTTTTCTTCCCCCTTATTAAATTATGTTTACCTGAATACATCAGGTTCATTTCACCTAGGCAGGATGTCCCATTAAGCATGACAAGTAGAAGGTTGTGAGATTAATGCCCTTCTTGAGCCTGAATTAGCATGTCAGCATCTTTTCAGCCCTGGGACCAGAGAACATAGGAAGCGTGCCATAATGGACCTTAGCCTTTAACTGAACTGCTCTAATATTATTCCTATAACAAGACTACTTTTAAAGAGGCTCATTATTGGCTTCATTAGATATGTTACTTGCATCAGTGGCTGTAGTTACTCGTATAATATGGGAGAGGTTAACACAGCGTATTTTTTATGTATTATATGGCATATAGCTTGAAGTAGCCAAAAGGTTTATGGCAATGTAATTGGTAGTTAGTGTGAAATTTGTAAGACAAATAGACAATACCTAGGGTAACCCCTATAATCCTCTCCTTTCAGTTTTTTACAGCCACCAAAGGGCCTCATTAAAACAGCAGTCAGCACCTTAGTGAAAAGATACAGTGCTTATAGTGCCCAAATTTGACAGAAAATCTGCATTTTGTAAATCTGACACCTTTGATAGATTATACAGTGTGAAGCCATTGCTTCTAAGCATTATGATAACGCTTAAGGTTCTCTTCTGAATCCAACCGTGCTACATTCACTGGATATAACAATGTGAAAAAGAGCTGGTTGAATTAAATAAAGCATTCGAGATGGAGAGGAGCCTTTTTTCCTTTGGTACAAAGCTCATCTCATGCAACAGCTATGGTTGATATCCCTGGCTCTGTTTGTACCCAGGGATATGGGCATATAAATATTGGCAAAATAACTGTTTAATATACACATGCAAGAAGGAGCTGTGCCTTCATTGCCCAGTGTATGTGGCTGTTGCAAGGGAAAAAGGTGCACAGTGAGGATGGTATTAAGATTTCTGTGTTAGAGGCACAATTCTGCTCTCACTCCAGCTTGTGAGAACCCGAGTGGATTCTACTGGCCTGAGTGAGTCCTGTTGTCACTCTGAGTGCTGCAAATCTGGTGTAATGCACTGGCTTACATGGAATTAAATGGACAGGCGGAACGAGAACGAGAATCTAACCCAACGAGGTTATTATTCTTTCAGCTTATTTGTAACAACAGTGAAACAGAAATGAGCTGCATACACAGAGCATGGGCTCAGAGTGCTGTGGTGGGTGGAGGAGAGCTCAGTTCTGAAGTGCTGAGGTGTAATCTTTGATATTTCACTTACTCAATGCCAGATTTGGTAGAGTGAACTATTTGAAACGGAGCAAGCACAGCTTGTTGTGGTTGATTAGTTGTGACTATTTGGCCTAATCACAAAAGGCAACCTCCAATAGCCAGGGGTCCAAAGGAGTAATTATTATTTCCCTTCCATTTAAGAGGTGGGCTCAAGCCTTTAAAGCTGCAAAAATTTTTACCAACTTGCCAAAAAAAAAATTAAAACTCTCACTTAGCTCCCATCCTTTGTGGTGGAGGAAGTTCCTCTGGGTTTCTTTGCTCAGGGGTATGGAATGTAGGTTATAGTGCTTACACAGGCTCCAAGTGTGACAGCTGTTTACCTCTTCATCTGGTAATTGAAAGATTTCCTTTTAAATTAGAGCTGCTGTAGACAAAGAGTGGAGCAGAAATCGCATTCAGTTCCTTGGCAAAAATATAGCACTGATCATTCTGAAAGAGGTATTTCCAGTGTAGCCCTTTGATCATGGCAGAAATCCTACCACAGTGTTGCTAAAATAGGAATGCAAACAAAAAAAGGGGGAGGTGTTACATATGTGAAACCCTTTTATTCCCTTTTGCATCAAGATTTGTTCCTTTGGTGAATCTCATGTTCAAAAGGGCAGAATGAGTCCCTGCAGATAGCAGAGGTGAAGTGCTCAGTGATTCAAGAAAGTTTAATTTAGAGCTCTTAAAAAATAAAAATATACAAGAAGCAAATATTTGAATTGAAAATGAAAGAATTTCTGAGGAATAATTTTCACAACTTGGAGTTTAAAGGGGTTTTGTTTGTTTTATAATTTTCAAGTTCTAGATGCACTTAAATCCAGTAGCAAACAGGAAATTACTGGAGCTACGCTGGGGATTAATTTGTGCCCATAGCTATTCTATAATAACCTTTCTTCATAGAGACTTAAAATGGTAAAATCAGTGACAATATCAGAATTGTTCTGTAATTTGTTAATGTACTTTAAAAAGAAACAAAACCAAACACCTCTTTGGCTGCATTATCTTGATCCATGAGGTTGTTTTCTTCAATATCTGAATTCAGGTGAAGCATCACCCCATTTCATTGTGGTTTCTCCAGGACCATTATCAAATTCACTATTTTTGTCAGCACAGAGTTAAGAATGTGCAAGGGTGGAAGTTGTCTGTATTTCTGATAATGTGAAGAAACTTTGTGTCTCCTGCTGCTGTGGGTTACCTGAAGCATCATCACCAAAGGAATGACTCCTTTTAATTGCATTCCTTGTTTCCACGTTGTCCAGAAATTATTTGTATTTTTTGGTTTTGCTAGGAAAATCCTTAGAAACAGAACTTTGTGGCTTTCTTGTTTGGTATTTGTGATAAATCCCCTCAGTCCAGGCACACATTGTGGGTGGGAGGGAGATGGGCAGTGCAGGCAGAGATGCTGGTCCTGCGTGCGAGGACATGAAGGTTCCTGGGCCTCCTTTCTCAGCCAGGGACATTATTGAATCACAGTTTAATTATAGAGCTGTCCATTGTATTTGTTGAAAAGTTAATTTTCATTGTAAAAATAATAAAAAACAACCCCTCACAGACTGACCTGGAACAGGAAGTGGGTGTTTGTTCCTGTATTTCTCGTGGAGGGTGATGCTGTGGAATCCAAAGGGCCAGGTTTAGCCCTGCATGAGGATGCTGAGTGGCACAGAAGAGCAAATTGTCTTGGCCCGTGTGTACCAGAAGGGATTCAGTTGTGAGCAGAACAGGGGCTGGCTTAGGTGTAGAGAATATTGCAATCTGGGCCACCAAAAGGCCTTTGAAAGGAACTTTTTTTTTGCCCAAGTCCAGGTTTTGTGATCAATGCGATGGCTCGTGCTGCAGAAGGAGCATTTATGAGTCTCATGTCTGGGGGTTTTAATTCAGTGGATTACTCACATCTGTTAGGTGAGAATTACAGAGTGCTGGAATAATGTATTCTCATGGTTTAAATCTATCACTGCCAAGGGCTACTGAATAGTAAGTATCAACATCTGTGTTACTTCTTTGAGTTTTCTGATTAAATGTGTCTAAACATTTCAGCTCCTACTGGAAATAAAAATAAAAGTAGTTTCAAGGCAGTTGAGGTAGGATTTTAGTGGAACACACTAACAGCAGACATTAGTTAGGACTGTGAGTGAGATTAGCCCTAAATAACATTAAGCTGGCATTGTGATTTGTGTTATTGAAGGGACATCAGGCTCTCGAAACTGTAAATAATGGAGTAAATATAAACAAAGGTATCTGTATTTTGACAGTGATGTTCTACCTCTCCTTCCCTGCATACACAAAAATCATTCAAATGCCTTTTCTTTCCCTGACAAAAATATTCATTAAAAACATTTCACTGTGCTGCCTTTTAATATAGTGCGGGCATTCAACCTGCGCAGGAAGCTCCCTGGAACCACACAAATACTGTGTAATTATCTTGTGGCTCCCTGCTGGCTGCTGCATATTCCAAGCACAAAGTGAGCAGCACATTTCTAGAGCCTGACTTCTGTCTTCATTGTCCCTGCTTGGAATATGAAGCTCCACTTCATTATAGCAGACCTGATCAAACTTGATAGATTTAGCCATTATTCTTGACTGTGTCAACTTTCTACAGCTTTTTTTTTTCTTTTTTTTTTTTTTCTTGGGCTCTTTTGTTTTGCCACCCAGGGACTGCATCTTATTTCTAGGCACTCTGCCTCTCTCTTTTTCTTTCTCTCCTCCCCCCTCCCACCCCCAAACAAACCTAGGTTTCAGCAAATAATGCTGCTTGGGCATCATGTGATTTGAGGAAAATAAGGCTTGCAATTTTTTCTCAATTGTGCTTTATGGTTTTTATTGACTTTTTTCCCCCCCCCCCAGTTTGTTTCTATAAAAAAAATTATACTGCAATATTGACAGACAATACAGAAAAGCTTTGAAAATCCTTATTTTCTGTTAGTGGTACTATAAATTTAACATTGTGAGGTTTTCTTGTCTGTTTTATGACAACTTTCAAGTAGCACTTCAGAGTTCATATTTTCAACGCTGATTCAGACAAATGCATCTTATCAAATTTTATAAATCATTACTTTGTTTGTTTAACCTCCAGACATATCACCACGTTTTCATTGCAAAAGGCATTAGATCATTCTTGGGGCAAATACAGATGTTAATGGGACTGGTTTACCCTAACAGATTGCTTTGTAGTTTTTGAGAGTTGCTATGCAACAATAGGGGAGCAGAGTGCAGTTAAAACTCCTGGTTTTTAAAGTCCTGGCTGAAATATGGAGCATTCTCATAGATCCCTTGAGTTGCCACCAAATGCCCTGAGCCAATAGGTGAGGAATTTGTGCCTGAATTTCTAAGACTCCCAGGGTCAATCAACCCATCTTTGCTGTTATTAATGAACATGATGAGCACAGCAATGAAGCTTTTCCAGCTTTACATTTGCTCCATAGTATTTGTTATATCTATGTGTACACTTCACAGGCAGAATCAATGTGGAAAAGCACTTTATAATTAATTTTTATGTATTATATAGCAATCCTGCATTGTTAAAACTTTGGGAAGAG
The DNA here is from genome assembly GCF_049639895.1 of Pseudopodoces humilis. Taxonomy (NCBI): domain Eukaryota; kingdom Metazoa; phylum Chordata; class Aves; order Passeriformes; family Paridae; genus Pseudopodoces; species Pseudopodoces humilis. The sequence continues at coordinate 2,486,775 of NC_142202.1, forward strand.
ATTAGACTGCTTTCCTTTTGTTTGTCTTTCGGCTGCAGATTAAAAGGTAAAGGACGTCTTATAATTTCCAACAAGTTTACTGAGAGAGTCTTATTGAGGTACATTGTTTAGCAGCATTTAAATACTGTTAGGAATTGGTGAGATGCCTTTTTATTTTTTGAAATTAAAAAAATCATAATTTTTTTTAGAGTGGCATTTTCAGTCTCACCAAAAGCTTCTCGGCATCTTAAAATGTAAATTGCAGAGAAGCAACACAAAGGATAAAGAGAAGATTTTGAAGGCAATCACAGTGATCACTTAATTCAGTCTCTGCATATCCACTTGGCATAAGGTAATTAGAGTGCCACGTTGCTGTAAAGACAGAAAGCTTAGGGTACCATTCTGACTCACCCAGACGATAATACATGATTAGAAGTCAGTGACAGATCACAACTGCTGAATGACCCACCAAGGTCTTATCAAGGGCAAATCGCATAATTAGCATGCACTTGGCTGGCAGAGGAGTACAGTGCTATTGTTCTGGCACAATCAAATTAGCCCAGCCAATGGGGTCACTGTTCCATGACCTCAAAGACATTTCGGGGTTTATTTTTCTACCAATGGAAACATAATAAAAAAAGAAAAACAAAACAAGAAAGAAAAGTTGAACCCCCCAGCCTGCTTTCAAGTGAGCTGAAGTTCCTGCGGACACTGCAAATGCCCATCACAAATGGATTTTTGGAACACACTCTGCCAAATCCTTAGTTCATCGTGTATGGAATAAAGGAGTCTGCTAATGCAGTCTGACCCTGGGGGACACACATGTAATGGAGCCACTTTGACAGAAATCCGAGCATCCAGCCAGGCCTGGAACTCATTTATCCTGGATGCGGCCGTGGCACTGCGCACGTGACGGGGGAGGGGGAGCCTTCATGCAAACACAAAATCTTCCCTTCATTATGATAATTAACACAATTATCTTGATTTGCTCTTTTTATCTGTATTTTCCCCAAGGTTTGGCCATTTTATTTGTGTCTCTCTGCTGCTTCTCCTGAGCAGGGCCCTCAATGGGAACAGGAGTAGTGGTCGGGGCTGGCAGCCACCAGGTCTTCAGGCGTGTCCTCCCTGGAATGCCCACGATGCTGAGTGTAAATCCCCAAAAACAGACAAAGAGCATTGCCTCTCTCCCCCTGGAAGACCTCTCCTGGCTTTACAGACTGTGCAGTGCACACTGAGCCAGTGAGGAAGTGGAGCCTTCCCTCCTGGCAGCGCATTTCTCCAAAGCAGTCAGAACCATTAGCTCGTATTTCTTACTTAGATTTGGAATTGTTGGTATAAATGTGCTTTTCCCCCCTTTGTTCTCAAAAGAGAAATAAGGCTTTGAATTGATCTGCACACTTGTTAATATGCATGGGATAGAAGGAAGCCATTGGAACTTTTAGGAAAAGTGGGAACGTGGCCTTTATTTGTATTCTCTTCCATTGCACTGCACATATTTGGGCTGCGTTTCCAACCTCTCCTGGATAATTGGATCAAAAAGGTCTGTAATGAATTGGCTCTGTCATGTCTGGGCCTCCATCACCGCTTCTCTTTACTACTGGGTTTTTTAAGGCTGGGTTAAGTTAACTCAAGATAGCAACTCTAAAATGTTTATATTTCATGAATTTAAAGATGAGTCTTTGCATTCAGTCGAAAGGGAAATGAAACGCAGCATTCCCATTTCTTTTCAAGGGTTTGGTCCCAGGTCTTTTGCAGATGGTAGAGTTGTCACAGAGGGTGTTTGAGCACAACAGGCTCTTTTCAGTCCTCCTCCTGGTTAGTACTGCATCATTGCAAACAGTGTTTGACATCATAACAAGCAGGAATGATGGCACACATGGAGAACTGTAGTTTTGGACACAAGAAAAGGCTGCAGAGATTGGGACCTTGTGACTTTTTTCCTCTTATAATTATGTCTTTGTGCAGAGGGAAAAGTAATACGTACTGAACTGATGCCTCCTTAAATTATGTATTTCCAGTGTTTTACTGGACATGAAATTTTACCTTTGAACCAATTAAATAATTCCAGCTTTAAGCTGGCTTTGAATGGACTGAGGCTTTATGCTGCTGAGGCTGCCTTGGTCATTGCCTTGTAGAAGAGCTTTGTGATCCTTGTCTGTTCCCAAATACATTTTTATAGACAACTGAAGGTTCTTTACCAAGTTATGGTTTGAGGATGAAATAGGAGAGTTTACTACAGAAGGGAATTCAAATTACAGTGAGTGATTCAGGGTCTTCCCTAAGAATTAATTCTGACAATACCTTCCTTTTATTGTAAATACCTTGGCTGAGGCTGCAGAGTGTGTGCCATTGAAACTTTTCCTTGGCTGGCAGAAAGCTTATTTCTAAAGGTCTCGTTGATTGTGCAAACACAGGAACATTTTCTTTCCTTGAGAATTAATATTGACTGTGTATAGAGTGCTGGCAGTACTCCATCCAGCCACAAAATCATATAAACATATATAATTACTCTGAAAATCTAATCTATTCCTGGATACTCAGGCCATGTGAGAACTTTTGTTTCCCTGCATAAAATGATAAATTATATACAAAGAAGCAATTATGGTTGTTCGTGAATCCGAGAGAGATGGAAATTTACACTTTGTAAATACAGACGTGCTTTTCCTAAAAGGCATTTATTTCTGCAGTTTTATAGAGGTGTGTGCTTGTATCTGGATGGATGTCAGTGTGGGGATGTTTACCTGTCTGTGTAGGAATAAAATGAAAAACTGTGCCTTTGTATACCCTGCCTGTGTAGTTGTATGTGTGAGCATGTAATAATTCATAGTCCCATAAGCTCTTGGTGGACATTGCTGCCTCAGTCACTCAGCCCCCACCATGAAAGTCCCCTAACAAACAGGATTAAAATTCACTCCTTTCAACCATCCCAGGCATTTATTCCTTCCTTTTCATTGAGCTACATTTGTCTGATTTAACAAGATAAGATTTGAGTGCTGATGCAGCCCGTTGTTAATGCAGCAGCCGCATCCGCCATACCATCGACACTATGCATCAGAGGGATGCATAAATCAGGTATTCAAAAAAAATTAGATATGCAGCACACCAGTTTTATAGTCCCAGCCTCAGAAATTGAAATGGCCCAGATTAATGTATTATATCTTACACACTGTCCGAGTGAATCAACTTTAATATATTGAACAGATTTGCAGAACAAGACTTTGTTATCTAAGGAGCACTCGGAAGAAGGAATTGACCTGAGGATTTGATTTGGTTCACGTAGTTCATGTTGTACAGCAGCATTTGAATAGTTTCACATAAAAATAAAATTTGTATCAGAAATATTTCACATCATTCTGGGCTTGTTCGTATTGCGGCTCTGCAGCGGGGCAATATTACAGAAACAATGTCCAGCAAAAAGATGATTTTAACCTTTGCTTCAGACATGTCAAAACAATATAATGTAATTTTAATGCAAACTGCTGCTTCATGGCAGAGGCGCCTCCACACACTGACTTGAACTAGTTTAGGTTTATGCTGAAGATGAAAAGCCCATTGAATTTCATACAGAATGGAAATGCCACCATTTACCCTGGGTCTGTGTTCTGTTGGAAGCTGTGCAGGAACAGAGTGGCTGTATCTCCATGGACAACCCATAAACCAACTTTACCTGCATAAGAAGGGCAGATGAATGTGAATGTTAATGTGGGGTGGGGGTGTCCCTTTGATTGTGAATTACCATTGCTATTAGGGCAGAGTGGGGGTGGCTGTTTGCTCATTGAAAATAAAATAAAACCCTGATGGAGCAAGAGAGGCAGAACAAGGTAGCTTCCTTGCTCTGAGTTATCCAATTCCTGGGTAATTTATCCATAGATAACCACAGCTGTATTTTTGGATGAGTGTGTGGTTTAGTAGTTCCTCTCAGTTCTGTACAAAATCAGACTGGATTTACTGGGTAGGGAGTCACCTTGTGCTGGAGTGTGAGGGGGGAGCTGTCTGGGTGTTGTGGTTTTAAACCAATAACTAAGAAAATTACTTATTTCTTGCTGTGAGATATGGATTAGAACAAGAGCAAAACAGGCATAAAACTTAAAAGGAAAAAAAGAGTTTATTGACAAACTACAATAGTAAGAACACCAGAATAAACTTCCAGAAAAACCTTTTCATCCCCTGTCTACCCACTATTCCCTTGTTCACATGACAAAAGAGACAAAAACTTTGGAACTTTGATGGTTAAAACAGTCCCAATTCTTGCTACAGTCTTTTCACCAGTCTTTGTAGAGAAACAGAAGTTTCTTCCTGTTAATTTATGGAGTTTCTCACAAGAAAAACTATTTTTGTTATAGTTTTCCATTGCCCTAATGTTAGCTGCCCAGAGCTGCTGTTATTAGAGCCCACTCCTCCCATTTTCACATCACTCTCAAGTGTGTATGGGCCATGAGTCTAGGGATGGGATTTTTAAGGATAAGTTATTCAAAGGCAAAAAGTCTTCTTCATCTGTTTCTGTGAGCTTCACTAGAAAACAGTTTTCTCATTGCCTCTCAAGGCTTCAAATCTTCCAGCACTTCACTGTACCATAATTACTCTACTTTTTTACTCAAAATTTACACTTTGAACACTCTATTCCTCCCTATATACTGTCATGAATTAAAGGAGTGTTTTCAAGACCTTATTGTCCATTTCCATAGTTTTAACAGAAAGATATTTCAGCTTAATTAAAGCATCTTCTTAATTCTCTACCTTTTCTGAAGCTTCTTTTCTTTCCTGTCACTAGTAGTTTATAAAGTCTCTTTTCATGTTGATCACTCTCTTTTTCTCTCTCTGGATAAAAAGATTAATCCGCAAGTCTCATCTGGGAAATGAAAGAGTTAAAATCTTGCCCAGGCTGTTGTAGGTAGTTCTGTGGCCTCGGCCGGTGCAGGAGCTGGAGCCGTCTGCGATGGAAAGTTCCTCATGGCTGCTCTGGAGAGTGTAGGCGCCGCGCCCAGCCCGCTGCAGGTCCAGAGCCTCTCTCTTTCTTCACTCAGCAGTTTCTAGTGAATTTAGTTACAGCAAAAACCTGCAGCCGAGCCAGAGATCGGCTCGGCCCGGCCAGAGCCCGGAGAAAACCTTCCGCAGGGCCCGCATCTCCCGGCCGGGAGACGCTGGGCCCAGCCCAGTCCCCACCCGGCCGCACGACCTGGGCAGGGAACCGGGAGGCCTGGAGCTCTGCCACCCTTCACAGCCAGGAAACAAAGAGAGCCAAGAGAGCTCTGGTTTTACACTTTAAAGTAGGGTTCACAAGTTGATCCCACTTTTCAGTGGCCTAAACTGCTGTCAATTCTCAGCAATGACCGATAATTGGTCAGGAGAAAAGACTCCAGGCAGTTCCCAGCAACTTAAACTTTCTTAAAGGTAAAGTAACTCCATGACACTGGGTACCCCTTTTTCCATGTGGGAATGTCTGTAAAGGGAAAGGATAACTCGACACTTACCCTGTAATTGTGCCGTGCTGATCAGCCCCGAGGAGAAATGCCATATTGAGTCTCTGTCTTAAAGGGCACTGGGACAGATTATTTTGGTGTTTGTGCTCCTGGAGATGCAAAAGATGCTGAATGAGATTTGAAAATTCCCAAGCATCTCACTGTACTGGAAATCAGTCGGAGTCCTGTGCTTCTCAGGCATCTGGTGCCTCTAAAATATGGCTGGAGAGGACTGGTGTCTTTTAAGGCTGCCCTTTTAGAGCATTTTATGTCAACCTATTTGTGCGGTTTACAAGACAGATGTTCAGAGAGATGAGGGTGGACTGGGGCTGATGTGATGTTATTATGGAATGGCTTAGACTATAGGAACCATCCCACAGGATTGTACCAGGAGCTGGAGGTGGTGTGGACTTATCCCACTGGAAAGCAATTAACAGCACAGGGAGCAGCCAATCCTTGGCTGGGATTTCAGAGAACAGGGATCACACAAAAGCAGTGCTACAGTGACCGGAAGAGGAGCTGGTGGAGATGGCTGGGTATTTTTTCAGTCATTTGAGACTCTCTGAGGCCACTCTGGGCCCTGCACAACTTGTGTGTTTTTATCTTTGTCCAGAAGATATAATCCAGCCTGAATGAATTTCCCAGTCCTTATTTTATTTTGCATTGCAAATGTTATAATTCACAGTAACGTAATGGAAAACAAATTGTAATAAGTGCATTGCCTTTTTGCCTTTTGTAGCTTGAAAGCAGAATAATAGCAAATTAGAGTAGGTACATATTATTTTTCAACATTCAACATCCCCCTGCCACCCTCATGCCTGCCTCAGCCACTTTATATGAATTATTGGTCTTTCTTCAGAGAAAGACTGGTCAGGCCTGGTCCAACTTTGTCTATCTACACTGATATAAATGAGAGAGATTATTATCAAATTACCATTTATTGTGTGCTGCTGGAAAGAGTAATTTTTCAAGAAAACCTCAGGGTCAATCAGCCTTGAAGAGAAATCTTGGTTTATCAACAAATTCACCATCCTCTTGTATATACATAATCACCTGTAATTAATGTTAAAGGTGGACAGAAATCCAAAGCAAAAATGTAATTTTAAGATATGTTTATCCTTAATTGTGTGGATCTGGCTCTTTTGCTCAGTGTTGTTCTTGAGTGTGGAGACCCTGTGCAAATCACTGGGTTTTCATCAAATGATCTAAATGCATACTCAGATTGTTTGGTGAGCAGGGAGGACTTCAATGTGTCCTGCTGACCTCACAACTGAATTACCTTTGTTAGCTCTCTGTCCTACCAAGAGTAGCTCTCTTTAAAACTTTTCTGCTTTTCGTGAAATTCGTAAATTTTTCCCCACTATGAAAATCAGATCTCATCAAGTTTACAAACCTGTATTAAAAACTTTTAAATCAGGATGAGTGGAAATATCTGACAGAATTCATGCCACTGTTAAAGTGCCCAGACAATTATGGGAACATTTTAAACCCAAGTTATTCCAATGCATTAAGTACAACTCTTTAATGCTGCAGAATCTGTCTTCCATCTGTTCTATCAATTAAACCCTACATTGATCTATGAAGTTATTAAGCATCAGCCAAAGTTCCAAACAAATCTGCTTTGCCACCAATAGAAATCCTGTGTTCAGTAGGAACAATACTATAATTTCTTTATCAGACCCTCCCAAGCCTATTTTTTCAGATTTCTATAAAATTTCTTTTGTTACCAAGTCAGATTTGAGCATTGTCATTCCTGTCAGTTATTAGAAGATCTCACCCAGAGGATGGTTGTTGGGGGGAGATGTTAATTCTGTCTGAGAGGGTTCTTATTTTGGCATTTCAGGCTCAGCCTTGAGGTGCTGCTCGTTATGTTCCAGACAGAGGCAGTCCTGAGTTTTTTAACCATAATCCCACTGGAACCTTGTTTATCCAGTTATGGAAAGGTAGAAAATGTAGGCAAGATGTGAATGATGTTTTTGCAGATGGGCTTTGCTCACTGATGGACAACCTTCTTCCATCAAGATGGAGCTTCTGCCTGATTTCACATTTAATACAGACTGGGAATGCTGCAGCTAATAAGACCTATAAATAAGGAAAACATGGTTAAGAGGACACAACAAAAGAGAGAGTTGTGTCTTTTGGCAAAGTTAGAGGTGGCAGGAGTTTGCCACTGTCCATTTTGCTCTCTAGGGCATTTGTCAGGGCAGATCCATCTCCGTGGTTTTGGATATCACGGAGAGTTATGACAATGATCAGATCTCTGGCTGTGGGTGACAGAGCAGTAATTGGTGCTGGCACAGTCCTAGAAATTTCCTGTTGACATAGTCTTGATCTCCTTATAACAGACTGAAGTTTTAACTGAGTGGATTTCATCCCAGCACCTGTTTTTTTTTTTTTTCCCAGGGCTAGGGAAGGGATTGCTACAAGCATAGGGAAAGGCATGCTGATGGTTGTATGGGAAGTGTTCCTTTCAGGATTGTCAAACACTGGGTGACAAGATTATCTTTGTTGCTTCAGAAAGCAGAAGTATCTCAATAAGAGAATCCTTGCCTTAAGAACTCCACAACAGTAAGAAGAATCATCAGCAAATACCCCTTTTCAAGGTGTAATGAGTAAGTTGTCCCTTATTAAGCACCTTTGCAAGTTGAGGGTCCTTAAATTCAGGGTTAAAATGTCCTGAGCCACGCTTTCATCTTGGCTGGGTGTTTGTGCTTGAGACACACAGAAAATTGCACAAAATGGCTCTACAGGTCAATCTTTTCAAGCCACACTGTGCCTATGCCCTTTCCTTATAGACTCCACTAGCCAAGTTGGGGAGTTTTGTGCCAAGTTAGCTCCTCCTCCTTTGGCTTCCTGGAATTTCATCCTCCCTTTGGAACGTGCCGTATGTGTGACTGCATAGAGAGCAACCCCACCCCCCACTCTCACATTCCCTGTCACATTTTGGGTTTGGACCTAACTCACTGTGACTGGAGGACAGCAACAGGAACAAAAGCTCTGAGTACTGAGATCATGGCAGGTTGGAAAATTCCCCATGGATACCCCATTCCTGGTAACTGCTCAGCAGGATGTTGGCCTCCAAAGCTTGTTTGTGGGATAAGACATTTAAAGGAAGACACCAACACCTGCACTCCTGGAGGTGAAAGGGAAAGTGCAGCAATGCCAGGGTTGGAGGGGCTCATTTTGGAAAAAAACTAAGTAGAAACAGGTTAGAATTAAGCAATCACTTTCAAAATGCTTTTGAGACACATATAGCAATAATTCATAAGAAGTACTTTTATGTTCTAGATTGAATATTTATCAATCCTTTGGTATTTCAAGTATGCTGCAGTTCAGATGGTTCTAGGCTGGTCAATAAAGAATTCTGTTCCCCCAAAAGAATCTGTGAATGAATGGCTGTATCTGAGACACAACTTGGTGTTGGCAAGGTAGGCCCTTTTCTCAGGTTTTCCTCTTCCGTGAAGAAACAACTAATTGTTGTGCTGCCCTGTTTTTATACTGCCTTTTATTCCCAGCAGTTTTACATGTCTGTGTCATCCAAAATATTGCACTTGCCTTATAGAGCTATTTATTTTTCTTCCTATATATATATATTTATTTTCTAGGCTGCAGCAGGATTTCTGTGTTTTTGCCTGCCTTCCTTCCCAGACCTTTTTTTTTGCTACTGGTTCCTTGAAACACCAGGATCCACAGAACTGGAATGCTATTGCAGCTTGCTGTCAGACTTTATTTGGATGTAGTGCACAGTCTGAAATATTTTATAAAACAAAAATGTAAAATTCCGGTAACACTGTCCTGTAACACTTTAAGGAAAGAGAAAAATCTAGGTGCACGTTCCATTTCAGGCTTTAAACTTCTTCCCCTCCTTTGCAATTACATGTGAAATGAAGTGAAATTGTGGAGTGATATTCTGAACCTAAAAGCTGGTGTAATTCATTCCATGCCTACTCTGTTGGGTTTTTTAAATCTGTACTTTTAATTTCTTATGCAGAACTTTATCAGTCTATCTTTAAGAACATGTCTAGTGGAAAAATCCAAACCTCTTCCTTATCAAGTCCTATTTCTCATGTTTTAAAAATGACATTTTAATAGAGGAGTTATTTCAATTAATCAAGTTTTAAAAAGTAATAAGGGTGCCTGGAATGCATAGAATGTCAAAACATCTGGTTCTGAGATTTTTGCAGTGATTTCTGCAGTGCTTTTGAAGGATGGCAGCTAATGATATGAATCAGCAGCCCCAAAATATTCTCTGCTTGGATAGTAGAAACCTTCTTGAATTATACTTATTTTGGTGCAGGATTAAAACTCAAATGGAAACTCCTGGGCAGTAAAAAGTAAATTAGTGAGATTGAGCTGGCAAAATACAACCATCTCTGTTGTGGCTGTGAAAGGTGGCCTGAAAAGTACTTTTGTCAAGTTATCTTTTTGTGGGGCAGTTCACACCAGATCTGGTGGTGGTGTTCCAGAGGAGTCATTAAGATAAACTTTATACTGATTTAAAATTGAATGAGTTGGGAAGGAAAACAAGACAAGCATAAAAAGAGGGTTTTTTTTTTTTCTGGAGGACAGAATTTTTCAGGTTTTCAGCAAATGTAGTTTGGTTGGTGACATTTTTACTGAGGTACACAAGCAGATCAGATGAGTGTTCCTGCTGAGAATCCTCCCCCAGTTGTCGCTCACCCTTCAAGGGAGATGAGGACAGAATATTTGATAAAGTTGGAAAGAAGAGAGAGGGGAAATCCTGTTACAACTTCCAGCTATGCCTTTGGGGAAAGCACTGTTCATTATTTCCCGATGCTTTTTAGGATTTTCCATCATGTCATTCATCTCTTTGTGGATAAATATTTCAGTGTATATCCACCAGTGGCTCTGTCTCCCAGATACCAACTTTTCTTCTGGCAACTTGGGGAGAGGATTTTATGTCTTATTTAAGAAAGGCTCTCCCCACTCCCTGCTCCAGGTGTTTATGGGGGCACCTGGCTTTAGGGAACCTCAATAGTGCTTTCAAGCATGAGCTACTTTGTTGTGCCTATTTTTTATTATTTATAATCTCATCAAAGGATAGTTTATAATAAGGGGGGTAAAGTTCAACCCTCCATGATTTAGGTAATTTACAGATTTATTCAGCATCACAGTAAATTGGATTGCTTCTGGATTTCTTAGAAATTAGTGGGTTTGTAGATCAGAAAGTTTGCAGTTTGTCTCTCCGAGGGATGTTACACACAAACTGTTAACCCTTGATGAAGTAAAGCATCTGTGATGGCAATTTCCTGAGAGCGTTTTTCAGGAGGAGGAGGTGGTTTGTTGAGCTCCAGCATTTGATTTATTTACAATTTATCAGCTTTAGATTCAGGGCTTAATTTGCTACCTGTGCATTATTATATCTGCTATTGTTCCTTGTGCTTTATTCCCTTTGTGGCTGGAACCCAGAGTGGTGGAACAAGAGGTGGAAACTGGATACCAACCATGTCTGTGTGGAGAAAAACATCTTGTGCCCGTTTCTCCTTCCTCATCTTCTCTCCTGTGATCATCTGCCACACACCTGCTCCTTCTCCAGGGCTCAGACCTCTCCTGTGTTCCTCTGCACTTGGCCAAAGGATGTTTTTATTCCGAAGTTAAGGTTCTGGGCAGGCAGGAGACACTCATGGCAACTTTGGTGGCCACAGCAAGGGGGTCATGGGCACCTACATCTGAAATCTGTTTCTCCAGCCTGTTAAAACCTTTTCCTGCTCTGTTGACTTTTGTGCTGATACTGCTGTGCTCTCTGTAGGAGTGACAGGTGTCCTTTTGAGTATAAACATTCCTCAAAATGTTTTACAAAATCATTGAGGATGTATTGAGGAACAAATTAGAACAAGTTGTACATCTGGTTGTTACTAAACAAAGCCCATGGATTTCCTTTCCGTAAGACTTGAACAAACAGCATCATATTCCAAAGCAGGGGAACACTTTCCAAATTTGAAGTTAAGGTATGAGTTGAAGCAAAAATAATGGTGGTATGTCCAGGAAAATCAAGACTTTACTAACATAGAATATGATCAAAAGAATACAGACACCATCAAATGCATTTCCCAGTGATGGGATTGGTGTGAGTCAAGTGAATATTTCAGTTCTTGTTATTTGCATGTCCTGTCACTTTATGTTTAGAGATTTTGGTAGTAAATAAAGCTGCAGGCAGATTTTCATATGAATGGAAATCTGGCCATAGTAGCCTTGCAGTGACTCTGAAAAGTGAATTTTTTAATATAATGCTTTCCTAATGAACATCGTAAACCAAAGAGGTTTTGTGCATGAATTTTAAAGTTTCATTGAGGGACAGCCATATACTTAATACACTTGGTCTGGCTGAGATGGGTAATAATCATCTTTAAATCTATAAGTGGTTGAAATGTCAAGTTTATGGCTAATATGGACTGTAAGAGTTTTCTGTCAAGTGTTAATGATAAACCCACTGCCTGTAAAAACTACAAAAGGACAGTGCCTCTTTAACAGGGACTACTGTTTGTGCTCCATGGAGCTTTGCAGTATTAGTAAAGCAGCATGAAAGAGTTGATTTTCATTTTATGTTGTGCTTGTGAGGCATTAACATGATGTTCTAACACTTGTAAATGAATACAGCTCTTGCCTAATCTGTCATTTTAATGCCTTATAGATTTTATTTCACTCTGTGTTGTACCAGATTCTCAATAATAATAATCAACTGCTTTGTTGTTCTCTTGCAGAAATTAAATTTCTGTAGTGAGTGTGCAACTAATAAAAGATGTTGCTTGAGGAAACAAAAAATAAATATGATGAATCATAAAAGTTGTATGTAGGGGGTTGCTCATATATGAAAGACAATTACTGAAGCAGTGGTAAATTCATCTGATTCTCATATTGTCAACATCTTAATAACTCTCACAAAGGCTTTGCTGGAGCAGCTTTGTGTGTGTTGCTGTCTGTAATCAGCCGTGACCCCCGTGGACACTGATGTGTGGGAGCTGTGTGTGGGGGAGCCTTGTACAGGTGTATATTTAGTGGTTTAAAAGGGTTCTGACATTACCCTGCTGCGCTCTTGCTGAACCTGAGAAACTGCTGCTGCACCAGCTCTGCCACTTGTGTACGGCCAGCCTTTTGTCCCCCTGCTGCAGCACCACGGGGGAATGTCCAGGGGCTGGAAGAGAGGAGCTGGCCTTGGTGTGTTGCTCAAACTGACCCTCACAGAGCAAAGGGAACCTTGTCTGCCACAAGTGTCTGACAGTCAGCCCTGCTTGGATAAATACAGGCTTCTAAATGTGGCTTCTGAGAACATTAAATACAGGTTAGGCTTTGGCTACATTCCTGGAAAAGCACAGTGGAAGAAAAGTAGGAGAACAAAGTTTTTGTACAAACTCACGTCTTTGACATGCTCCTTTTGGATGCTGTTGGGGTGTCCTTACTCTTTAGGCAATGGGGTTCAGTACAAAATAGTCTGTGGGTGTAGGGGTCAGGTTTGCGAATAAACCAGCTGCAACATCAGGTACAACTTACTGATATCCACTGTTTTCTCCTTGAGGGATTGCAAGCACAGGTGACAGGTAACCAATACCACACTTCATCTTTCAAACCCCTTCTTTCTTAAGGGAAGGGGCTGTGAGCTGGGAACCAGGCTTTTTAACCTGTATGATGGGTCTGTAAAAGCAAAACTTAAGTGTTTGGTGGTGTCTGCTCTCAGTGCACCCTCCTCTCTTGGCTTCTCCTTGACAACATGGCTGCTGATTTTCCCTTCCAGCAGTCAGAGTGTTGTAATTCCTCCTGTTTGATGAACTACACGTAAAAGGATACAAACACTCTTTTATGGGAGAGCAGGGGAGTTGATAGGCGTGTTTAAGGCTCAATTCCTAAAACAATTTTGCATCCAACCATTCCCATTAGGCATCAGAATGAAATAACAAAAGTTCCCAAACAGCTCGGTTTCATTTTAGTAGGAACCACAGGATACCCAGCAGTTTTTTAAACTGTTGCTTTTTTCCCCCAAAAGGAACTTGAGTGCCCCTAAATAACCAGCTACTGCTGAGGAGGATGGATTATCAGCTTTGATCTCAGCTGTGATCCTGCAGCAAGGAGGGGCAATAGGCAGAGAAGCATTTCAAGGGAGTTTATATTGCTCCTGACAATTTCTTATTTGGCCCTGAATCCAGAGCAGGCAACAGCGATGGGGCTGCATGGGGACAGAACTTCTCCTGTCCTCTCACACAGTGTGGACCTGTAAGAAAACCTGGATGCTGTCTTCTCTCATGGAAATTCTGTTTAGTGGTGATGTTAAATGTGGATACAGGCTGGGAAATAGTTTACAGAAAAGACTTTATATTTTGCTAACTGGCCTTTGATGGCCTTACATTTATCCATTTATGTTGGCACAGACCTAGTGCTGCCTGTGGGGTCACCTGCCAAAGGCCAGGTGGAGATGAGACCACCTGTAGGAAGAACCCAGATGGAAAAAAAAGTGTTGCAAAACTTGTAACACCCCCAGAACACCCCTGCTTCATAAAATCACATAATTGAGGCTTCCTTAAACCCAACATCTGGCCTAAAGCAAGCTCATCCATTAGACCAGACCAGCTTGCTCAGGGGTTTTGTCCAGTGGGGTCTTGAAGCTCCAAGGCTGAGCCTGCAAAAGCTCTTTCAGTGCTGGGATTGAAATGCCTTGGGCACCTAATGGAAACTCTCATGTTGGCTATTTGGATGGGTTTGGCTGAAACAGTGGCTCTAAAATCAGGTGCTGGCTCTTGAGACAGGGCACTAGGGACCAGCAACCCCTGTGTTTTCATCTGAGCTTTGCCTTAAACTTGTTAAGTGCCTTCCAGCAAGTCACTGTTACCCCTCTGTCTCAATTTTTCCAGTTCTAAAATGGGGATAATAATCCTTACCTACCCTGCAGGGTGCTGTGAGGATTAATTAGTTGTTGGTATGGCATGTGAAAGATTTAAATAGCTACATAAATGCTGGATATTATCATTATAATGAGAACCACACAGCACTGGAAGACAAGAAATGGTCTCCAAATAGGCTCCATGAGCAGCTTCTGGGGTTTGTTTGAAACACCAGTAGGCACCAGGATTCCAAATCCACAGTTTGATGCTCCGCTGTAACATTGAACATTCCTTTTTCTCTTGCCAGTTATTTTTTTTATAGTCACTACAAGTTAGAACAACAGTCCCAGGTAAACATATGTAGTGGTCCTGCTTGAATAAGCACTTGCTTTTATGTTGTTTACATTAAATGTATAAGGATCATTAGGAGGACAAGGTGGCAGTGTCATTTATTCTGATGGCCTCCAGGCACTTCACCACTGACACCTGGGTTTGAATTCCAATTGGAGACAACCCAAATTATTGTAAAAGTGTGAAGTTTGTCCTCCTGGAGCTCAAATTCACCATTAAGATGTCTACTATATAACCCACACTTGGACAACACTTCATTGAATTATGTTGTGTAATTTAGGAAATAACACCAGTCACTGGTGCCACCAGCCAGGGCTTGACTGAGTGATCTCAGGAAGTCCAGGAGTGAAGCACCATCGCTGGGAATGTTAAAATGCCCACCCAAGAGTAAAAAATCTGTCTTTATAACTCTTTGTACAAAGTAGGACTCTCACCATTGTCGTCGAAGTCACTGGGTCAGATCTGATTTCTTTTTTTCCCCCTGTATGAAATGGGAAAAAAAAAAAAATGCTGTTCATAGATTTCTGTTTAATAGTGTTTGCCAGACAAAGTAGAATTTTCACAGCACAGGTTCTATAGCTCGAGAGTCCTATTCACTCAGCATTTATTTTATAGGTCTTTTATCCACCCTTTCTGGCTTGAAAAAAAAGAGGAAAAACAGGAAATTTACCCACTTAAAATAAGCTTTGCACCAAAACTGTCTTCTGGGTTTTTTTTGTAGTGTTAATGAAATCTCAAGAAGACATTAATAATGATCTTCAGGCACAGAACTCATAAAATTAATATTAACAGCTAAAAGAGGAGATGTATTTCCCACTTCAGCAGAAAATATATACACTTCCCTTTCCATAAATATGGATTCTCTCAGGTAATATTTTATAGTGATGTGGGATCCAGTTGTGTGGCTGTGGGAGCTGAAGCTGATATGTCCTGGTGCTGCATTCAAAGCTGGATTTGGCTGCAGCTCTGGGCCACTCACTCCCCTCCCTGTCAGAATTCCCTGTGCTTGGACATTTCTGTGCACAGAACATCAGGCAGGTGCTGTGAGGTGTTGAGGGGGTTATTCCTGTAAAGGATCTGGAGGAGGAGCAGTTGAATTCCTGGGGAGCAATGGGTTAGGTGTTGTCTTGGTAAGAGTTATTTGTACAAGTGTGCGATGGCTGTATATCTGCACAACCAACCAGAACACTTGAAGGATGTTGGTTTTCCATAGCTTTTACAATCTTCTTTTATTCAGCTATAGATTAATAAGGAAATGCAGATTAAATCCAACCCAGCTTTGAAATTCCCAGTGTGTGGAACTGTGTTATGTAAGCTCAGACAAAGTCAAGACTTAAAATAATTTGATTTCTCGTCCAGCAACTTATCTAAGTAGGTTTTAATGTGCATATTGCCTCTGACAAGTATCAATACCCTTCAGAGTCACAACCCAACCCAGATGGTGTGGAGTTGTGAGGTCACTTTGTCGGGAAATGTTCCTGCCATTGACAATCCATCCACCTACAGCTCACATGGCCAAGGAATACGGTGCTGGAAGGTGGCTGTTTAAAGGGCTTGGTGAGAGAAAAAAACACAGAGAGGCTTTTTCCAGCTCACCCAAAGTTGGGCTGGAAGTTGTCATAATCTGGTTAATACAAAAAAATCTTCTAGGAAAAGGAAGGTTGCTGTGGGGACGCTGATAAATCTGTGCCTGATAAAATATGTTTTATTTTAGCATTATTTGTTTATTTTGCTCTTGTATGTGCTTTCTAGCCACATAAATGTCCAATGTTTTTAATTTAGCTAAGTTTTAGCAGGGGTATCTTGTGGCAGGAAGTCCTGTAGTCTATTTTTTCACTGTAAAATAAGAAGAAAGCCATGTTTTGAATTTGCTACTGTCTGATTGAATTAATTACATAATTAACTTCTTGAACACAACAGGCTGAAAAGTTTATTTTTCTGCTGCTTTTTAGGTGGCTTTGCCATGACTTAGCAACACAGGAGAATTAATACCCAGCCAGGGCTCAGCTTTATGTGGTTCAAGAGAAGCAGACAGCACAAAGATCATGTTATCCTTCTGCTGTGATTCCTGCCAGCAAACTCTTTGGCATTCCTGTGAAAAAAGTTGAGTTTTGCAGCGTTTGGAGTTTGTATTTAAAAAGAACCACCTCGCAAATGTGATTCTGGCTGGGGATTATTATCTCGATATGTTGCTAATTCCTGAATAATGATGTGCATGGGGAGTTCTGATGAAGGGTGTGGAGGAAGATGATTGAAGGCACTTGCAGGTGGAAGTCACAGATTCCTCTTGGATGGTGACAGTTTCCAAGCTCTGTATGGCAGATTTTTCTCTGGCCTAATATGTAGTTTATCATATTTCTTTCACTTCCTATGACTGATTTATCATTGCTTTGAGTTCTTTTTCTTAGAATGCTCCCAGCACCCAGCAATGAATAAATGCAAATGGTTATTTATGGTGTGTGGAAAATGACTCAGTATTTTCTTTAATTCATTACAGTGATGAGAGTATTTCTGGAGGGTACAAATGTTTTTTCAAAACATTTTTTTCAGGGTGTATAAACCATTCAGTTGGTCACTGAGTCTCTTTTAAAGGAGTGTGGGCATCATTTTCAGTGGGGCACGTGGAACCTGAGGTGCACGATACTGCCGGGGTGAATTTGGGGTCTTGCATGGTTTTCTGCAGGTTTTTGGTTGGTGGTTGTTTTGGGGTTTTTTTCTCTGGGGGGGACATGACCCAAAATTTAAAACAAAACTGATGGGAAACATGCAAACCTACTGGCATATCTATCGAAACTAGAAAGAAAAATGCTTCTTCAGACCCTTGTGAAGCAATATTGCTTAATTAACCCTACTTAAGCCCTACCTTGTGAAAAGGTTAATGGGATTTTTAATGACCTTGAGTGGTCAAGGCCTCAATTTTACGTTTCTTCTGAAAGAAAATGGAAAATAGAACAAGAAAGCAGTTCAAATTTCTGTGAATCTGAGAAAAAAACAATTGGTTTACAGCAACAGTTCAGGTCATTTCCGATTTCATTTGAAATGGTGTTCCCGTTCCTTACCTCGGGTGTCAGGTGAATGTTTGATGCAGCTGGGTGTGGGTTGGGTGGAGATGCTCTGCAGGGACAGAGCTGAACACGGAGCCTTGGCAGAGATAGAACATTATCCCCTCACCCTCATGGAGTATTTAGAGTCCTGGTGACAAGGGAGCATTGCATTGATACAGAAACCAGGTTCACCCTTGCAAGAACGCCCAGAATTAATTTCACTGTTGCTGCTTTTCAGTAAGCTGTGATGTGTAATTTTCAGATATTTGCTTGCAAAGGCACTCGAGCTCCAGTTTGACTGTGGGTGCACATTTCTGGTGTTTTTACCAGGCAAGAGCAGAGGTTGTGGAATATTCCATGAATTAGGAGAGCTGTGGTAGCATGGTACAGTTAGTCTTTGTGAACCAGCCTCCAGAGGGTGATACAGATGTTCTGCCTGGTAGAAAGCATACACACATACTAATGAGTGCATTGTAAGAGTTAATTAATGAGAGAGATATTGCTTGTGAACAGTCAATACAGGGATGCATTCATCCAGAGGGTCAGGAATGTGCTTTCTTTGAATTTATCTAACATGGAATGTAGCAAAACACTTGGGGCGCTGCAGATGAAGCTATTAATTGCATTAAAAACTGGCCATAATTAGATTTGGAATGTAACTGTAATCTCTGGGATCAATGGTTCCTGACACCTGTCAAGTGGCAGGAGGGTAAAACCTTTTATAACCCTGATGAACACGTGCGTGTGTCACATCCTTATCACACAGAGCAGTGAACTTTAAAGGTTGGAGGGTGGAATGAGCTGCTGTTAAATCCAAACTCCCTGGAATGATGTGTTTTGCTCCTGTGGCTGGGTTCAGGGTGGTGTGATTGTCTGGAATTCCTCTGAAACCAGGGAACTTGAGTCTGGCATTATGCTTCACATACCTGCACATCCACAATTCCTGTAAAATATGTGTATGCTGCCTCTATACAGAGAGACACTGTGACCCAAGACTTGATTAAATCAAAAGGAGCGTTTAAAAATTGCTGAACTTAAACCGTGTGTCACTTCCATCTAATTTGTGGGAAGCTGTTAAATAAGTCTTCCTGTCTCCCCCAAAAACACCCCAAGGATCCGTTCTCTAATGCACTGTTCTGTATAAACAAGTACAAATGTTAAAAAAGAATACTAATCAAGAGATGGAAGACACGTGCTGCTTAATAAATCTTGCCTTCAATTTATTTGTCTAGTATTACAAAGGCAGAGGAGATATCAATTAATATAGGCAAAGAGGACCCATAATTTATAATTAACTGGCAAGTGGTTTGTAACAAACAGCAGTACTGAATCTAATAGCCAGTAGAAAAATAACTGGTGTTGATTTGTCCCTCGGCAAATTAATAGAGTGCTTATCAATGACAGGGTTACATAAAACTGCTAAATAAATAATCATCAGTGAGTTAGAGTGAAGCAGATCTTTAACAAGCTTAATCTGAACCTCTTGACATCTGCAGACTATGAAGAGATTAAATGCTAAGAAAGAGAAGATGCACTATGCACATCACAAGCATGCTCAGGAGCTGGGTGACATCGTGTTCTTGGGTAATAGGAAACAAGGAAACATTTTTATTGCAAAATTACAGTGAAAAATGATTTTCATTATAATTAGACTGGAAATTATAAAAGGTATATCAAAGGAAGGCTGAATTGGAATTAACCAGATGAGACTGGCACTACATCTCTAAGCAGTGAAAACACATCAGTGGAGCTGGCTTTGATATACTTTTGGCTCAATGTTTTTTTCTTGGTTTTATTACTCACCTTTGTCCACTTCTGGTTTCTGTGTCACTTTTGCTGATATTCCCTGGTACCTCACTCAAATCATCACAACAGCTGAGCAGTGCACCTGATTTTCAGAGTGGGTCTTATTTATGAGCCTGGAGATATATATGTATATTTGGTGTAATTTCTAGACCTGTTTTACTTTTCCAAAGGCTTTTTGTGCAGTAAGTCCATGTATTAAGGTCTCTCCAGCCCTTGTCTAATGATAACAGGGGTTTGTTTTGTCCTGGAAAGCCCAGAAGACCCAGCTAGAGCCATGCTGGGAAGTCTTTAACAGGCTTTGTCTCCAGATGGAGGTATACAGGAATATCCTGCAGGAGTGAGGGGAGAGCTGAGGCTGTTTCCTATTGTGCTGGATGCTCAGGGATTGGAGGAGATGGAATGCAGATCCCAGAGGGTCACCAGTAGCTCCTTGCAGGACTGCTGGTAATCAGCTCCTGGCTGTCTCCTTTGCAGATTCTTGGCATCAAGGAGGACAGGGCTTTCCTCTGTAATCCACCTATGGATTACCCTATAGCATAAGTTCCCTGAGAATTAATTCCTTGTCATTTTCCCTCGAGGCCTCTCTCCTTTTTCTGGTCCTGAGGAGAAAGAAATTTCTTGCAAGTAAGACTGCTGTTTGTTGGGACAGAGAGGGAATAAAGCAAAGCTCAGTAACTTCATCAGAAAGCCTTGTTGGCACTTGCAGAATCCACATCTGGAGCAGAATCTCACTTGTGAAGAGCTGCAGGTCCTCTTGCTTTTTGTGTGTGAAAGCAGAGCTACCCTGCTATGGGTGGGCAGCCTCTTCTGATGAAGAGCATCCTTTTGGGAGCTCACAGCTTCCCATCCATCCCTTTCAGTCCTCTCATCTTGAAGGAGCAAGGGCACTCCTGGTGTATTCCTACACTGGAGAAAGTGTTTCAAAAGAGGCAATGGGGCCATGCAGGTAGCAGAGGTGAGCCTGAATTACCTTGGGTGATGTTATGGATAGGAGGCTAATTCCATGGTTTTCTATCTTCATGCTCAGGTGGGGATTTTTTTTGAGGAAGGTGGTTAGTGTTCACTTGAATACAATTATAGCTTTTTCCCAGACCTCTCTACCATTGCTGGCAAAGAATTTTATTAGCAAAAGAAATACTGGCTTTATATCCTGCTCCTCTTTTGCCCCTTTCTTAGACTCTTGTTCCTGTAGAGGCTGGGAAGAAGAATTTTTAGGACCTGCATGGAACAAAGTGCAATTTCTCCTCGTGGGTGTCAGTGGGAGCTGCAGTCATGAGAGAGAAAGCTCATACAAATAATGCTATGCTAGTTTATTTTTGTGTTGCTCTCCCAATTTTTACTCAGAGACTGAGTCACCACTTGAACAGAGTAGAGCCTTGATTTTTCTTTTCCTTAAATCAAGCCTTTCTCTGGTGGACCAATGCTCTCTACTACCATGCTGCAATAATTAACCTACATAGTGATGTATCATCAATGGGGTTTTGGTCTGTTTTGGGTTTGATTTTGGGGTTTTTTTTCTGTTTAATTTTAATAAAGAGAAGCAGCAGCCTCACATACTGCTGTCACCATGTTGGCAGTATGGCCATGTCTGAGGTGCTATCAGGGAGGTTACAGGGCATTCATCAAAATCAAGCTGATGCAAGCATGAATACTCCCCAGAATGAGACTTTTATACTGAAAAAATGCTGAAGGCTGAAAAGGGGCTAATTTATTTAAATTATCTGTATACATGTCAAGCCCCATGGTTTCCAGAGGAAGCTGACAATCGTAAAAGAGAGCTTTTCTTAAATTTAACAACAAAAACCTAAAAGGGGAAGTTACACCAAGAAAGCCTGAGCAACTCAGCTGATAATCATCTGTAGTGATGCAGATGTACAAAAATACAGTTTTCTGCTATTAAGCTTTTAAATGTCAGTAAATGGCAGTTTAGTAGATCATTTGCTAATAATGATTACATTGCTCATTAAAATGTTTCCTTCATTATTCTTCAGGTAGAAATGTGTAATTCAACGATTGTTACATCAATTATACTTAAAAAGCTCATTTAAATACTGAAATATTATCTCTCATAGCCAGAGTACTTTAAGAGTACTGTACTAATTACAAACGGAATAAACTCTTGTAATATCACTGTTTGAATTGATGCCTTATAAATTCTTAATGCAAAGCTAACATAAAGTGTAAATCAAATATATAGATCCAATAAAACAAAACCTTTTTAATCTTGTTTTACCTTCAAAAGGATTCTGATTATTGTAATTAAATAATGCATGATATAATAAAGATCTAGAATGTGTGATTATTTCATTGGCAATTGAATATTGGTGCTTTTTATTTATGCAAGCAATTTATCACAGACAATATGCATCAAGCATTAAAATATTGATACAATTATACCTATCCTGCTGAACCAATAAAAAACCCCTGTGACATGGCTCTCTGCTGATGATACAAAGATGGTTTGAAATCCTGGTTAAATTTTAATATTCTGATGTGCTGGGTTATGCTAATTCTGCTATGGAATAATATCTCCTGTTTTGCCTTTTCTTTCTGCGGGATTACAAATGCAGCTTCACTTGGCGTGGCAAGCTCTGCTCGCAGCTCTGCTCTTCACTCCTAGGAAGGGACAGCGAAAAGCAGCTTTGAATTTCACTTTCCAGAGTTATTCTTGTGCTGTGAATACAGCTCTACAATACTGATTTTGCTGCTGCCATCATATCTTGTGGTTCTTAATCAAGTTTAGCAAAGGTTTGTGGCCCAAGTCAGGGGTAACTCGCTGCAGGTGGCTGGGTTAGTAAGGCTGCTTCCAAAGCAGATGCACTTGGAGTTTGATCCCAGTTTCTTAAGGCTGTGGCAACATGGTGTCAAGGTAAAATATAAAAGGAGCAATCAGTTCCTTTTGGTCAGAGCAACCTCTGTTCTGAGTCAGCCTTCTCAAGGCATCAGACCAGGTCAGATGTAAATTGTAAAATTGGGCAGAATTTCCATATCTTTAAACTTATAAACCTGGTTACTTTCTAACACCATTAATAGGCTGTACTTAATAGGCTGATGATGATTTTGCCACTTTGATGCAGTAAGCTGAGGTGCAGGGGACTACTTGGGGCTCTCTGAGCTTGTCCCTTGTGGCTCAGTTGAAAGCAAATGTGTTTAACAGCCCACAAACAGCACTGGGTACCCACCTCCCCCTGCTATTTCAGCCACGCCAATGGTCATGGGAGGATCTGTATTTCCCTGAACAGAGCAACTCTGCAGAAATTTGTACAAGATTAACCTATCCCACCACTCCTGGACTCAAATTAATTTTTTGAGTGGCTTCTTGAATACATGACACATTTTACAGCAAAAAGGAAATTAGGTGGCCTAAATCAAATGCTTGTCTGTCCTGGCTTTCCAAAATGGCCTTTGAATATCACTAGTGAGGAAAAAGAATTGGAAACCCCTGAATAAACAGTGGTAAAGGTCAAAATCCACCACCAAAATAGAAGGATTGAATAACTCTGGGTGGAAATCAGCCCTTTGCTGAGGGTCAGCTTTGAAAATGCTCAGGATTTTTAGACACCTAATAGTGACTCTCACTTGATAAAATTATAAAAGCATAATTTATGTGTCTGATTCACCAAATTGATGAGCACAACCTACAAAGTGTCAAACACTCATCTCTCTTTGTGCTTGCTGAAGGAAGAGAGCATTTAGTGACTTGCAGGATGAGAAGTTTTCCATAACTCACCATGAACTTCAGTACTATTGGATGAGAGAATTTTTCTTTTCTTTTTGCTAGATGTGCTTGTTTTTCCTCAGTTAGACGCTGTCTGATCATCACAAATGTCTCCATTCTGTTGTATTTGTGAGCTCCTGTGTAGCTCAAATTAAAATCAAGCTCGCAGAACAAACAGTCCAGTAACCAAAGGTATTTGAAGGCATCTACTGAGTTTAGACAAATATAACTAAAAATGGGTTATGGGGAAAGCTTTAGCACCGTTTAAGATCTAAAATTGAAAGCTTTCATTGAATAAATAATGGAGGGGGGATGGAAAGAGCTAGTTAATTAAGTAGTTGGCCTGCTAATTGATTTTTTTTTTTAAAAATGCAGCAATTTGCAGTCATATGCTGGTGTTGGCTGTGTGCTCCTCTCTGCCTCGCCCCCAGCCCACAGGCAGGGACTGTGCAGGGATCACATAATCACAGTGCTGTCACAGGTCTGACAGAGCCTGAGCACCCACTGCTTCTACCCACTTGCAATTTGCCAGCACTTTAAAGCCATTACAACATGTGCATATTTGCCTTGTGTATGGACACTCCTAGGAGCAAAAAAAGTCCCGAGGAAAAATGCATCCTAATTTTCCTGTGTTGGCAGATCAGAGTATTTTCATTCCTAGGTTCATAAACAGGCCTTGTTTGAAATTCTTTGGCTTGGTGGTCTGAATTGTCTCTAGCTAAGATGTAGCTTGGAATCATTTGTTTCAAAGAAATAAAAATTCTTGGGGCTTATTAGCCCAGAAAAATATATTAATGGTTTACCTGCTCCAGTAGCAGCCTGCACTGCAAATGTGCCCCTTAGAATATAGATACTTTTTCTCTATAAAAGTAGCTGATTTAGTCAGAAAGGTGACAGTTAAGGCTCGTTGCAGGGGAAATTTTTGCATCTTTGCAGAGTGACTTTTTTTTTTTGCTGTACTTTGCCACAGTGGCTGTCCATCACAGTTGTTATGTATGCAGGCTGAGTGAGCCCGCGGGGGATCCTAGTTATTTACACTCTTTTTCAAGCTTCGAAGCTGTTATAATCATTCGCTGTCAACTTTGTGCTGACACTGAATTTTACTTTGTGTTTTTTATGCTTGGTTTGGGTCTAAAATACTGGCATCCATACCCTACACTGTAATTCTATGGGTGACTGAGTTGACCAGCAATATACAGTATTACTAACAGAGCTTTAGAAACCTGCTGCATATGGAGATTTCAGGATTTGTTGATTGTGGACAGTAAACAAAGTCCCCAGGCTTTATGCTTTTATCCTAGTGGTGGCCCTCAGGAATAAACTGTGTATGGCGTTTCATCTCATTGCATTTTCATCTTTACAAAAATGTAAATATTATTTTCCTTTCCTCCAAAGCTGCAAAGTTAGAGCAGGAAAACTTTTTCATTGCATTTTTTATTTTCGTGCTGGCTTGTTTTCTCCAGGCCTGTGCTGTAAGAAATGCATATTTCCCTGTGATCACCATATGTTTAGCATGAGGCTGCAGAGAGGAGTGGAGCTGGTAATGGGCTAATACCTCAGCTCCAAATTGAAATAATGCCTTGTGTGAAACATGGGGAATAAATTATCAGCCAAGAGCATGCATTGACAAATATATAGGGGTTTTTACACCCTTTTTAGGTTTAGGAAGGCAAATTTGCGTGGCTGTGCTTTAGTGTCTGTGGTCTGCAGTACAGTGAGTGAACAAACTTTGTTATCAAACCCTCTCTTGGTGAGCAGCCCCTGAGCCTTAGATGGCATCACAGACTGATTCCTGCATGTTGGAAGTGTGGGATTTCCATGTCCAAGTTCCCAGGTCCCGTGTGAAATTCCAGGTGCTCGGGGGCCCAAAGGGGGTGATCACACAGAATGATCCGACCTGTTCTTAACTGGACTTGAAATAAAACTGGTCAAGGAGCTTGTGTGCTTGGTCAATGTAATAAAGTAGACAAATAATTACTGAGCAAATCAAACACACTTACACTTCAGATGATTTTGAAATATTATCTATAATCGGGCACTTCTGTGCTAGGAGGAAAGGTTAATAAAGTAATTTAAAAAAGACTGTGTAGAGTATTACAGAAACAGAAGAGGACTGGTGATCATAATTGTTAATCTCCTGAAACACCAGTCCTCTACTGCACAAGGCATATATTTTAGTACAACTCCTTATTGTTCATTCCACTTACTATGGTATTATACTGCTTAATTACCTTTTGTAAGAAATCTTATTTTAACTTTTTTTTTTCCTTTAATAACAGATAATGCTGATGGAAATATTTTGGAAGTAAATCTTATTTGAAGTCCTACCTGCTAGGGATTGAGATTAAAACAGTTGCAGTAGGTGGGTAGGTAGATATTTGGAGACTGAATGGCTGCAGAGGCTGTGTTGTGAAATACCACAGTGAAGTTGGTAAATGCATCCTCCAGCACCCTGTTTTATCCATGCTGTATGTGGATGGAGCCTGGCAAGGAATATAAGGAAGTCTGAGGTTTTGAGTTTTGATGTTGTGATTATTTCCT
Source organism: Pseudopodoces humilis (assembly GCF_049639895.1). Taxonomy (NCBI): domain Eukaryota; kingdom Metazoa; phylum Chordata; class Aves; order Passeriformes; family Paridae; genus Pseudopodoces; species Pseudopodoces humilis. Next base: position 2,512,504 of record NC_142202.1, read on the forward strand.
CTGAACCACATTTCTAGTTCATGGCTTTCAGATAAGAGATAAAACAGCATCCCTGAGTTAGGGCAGCCTGGCTCCTGGGTGGGGTAGCAGGAGAAGTAAAAAAAAGTTATATCCATAATAATGGATACGATGGGAAATACTTATAACAGCAAACTTAATGTGCATTTATAATGGTTTGGATTGAAGAAAGTCTCCTTCAGGCACACAGGACGTTGTGAGAGAGCACACACCTGTGTTCCATCTCCAGGGAGTATAATCCTGAGGATGTCTCAACAAATCGTTTCCTCTAACGTATAATTTGTACTGGTAGGAACTAATGGTGAATAAGAATATGGTTGCTCCTTGCATCCTTTTAAAAAAACTTCACCTGAATGGTTTGGCTCTGGTCGAGGCAGATTGTTTTTGTCACTTGTAGCACAAACATTTGAGTTTGTTGTTGGGTTTTGTCACCCGCACAATTCTATGTTAAGATTGGAATTTTCCTGTAACCTTCTGTAGGTATGAGATAGGCAGGGAAGAAAACTGGATAACATCTATAGGGGCTTTACATAATTAGGCCAGAGCACACAACAATGTGACTTTCTTTTTTTGCAAACAAGGATCCAGAATCTCACACTGTGAATATCTGAGGTACAATAGACCAAACAGGTCGGGAAAGTAATATAGTCATAGTAATTACCTTCATCTAGCAAAAATATTTCAGTCAGCAATGATGAGCAATAAAGTAAAATGATCACCCACCTTTAGAATATCTATTACAAAAACAAATTTCTAAAATAAGAAAAGCTTTCAATATCCACTCAAACATAAAGTATATGGCTTTCCTACTTCCATGGGTTGTGGGGCTCTCAAAAAAACTGACTTGCAATGCAAGGCCTGGTTCCAGGCTGGGGGAAAAATTACTGCAATTAAGCATCTATAAATGAAGAGAATAATATCCATCATGCTGCTCTAAAAATAATTTTTTCTTTTTTGGGGGTTTTTATACAAATCACTTATATCCTCCTTAAAACAGATTTTTTTTTTTTTAATATAAATATAGTGAATGTGAAACACCATTAATCCAGTAGTAATATCATCTGATAGTAGTTAATCCCTTCTTAGGAATGGCTTTGCCTGGTCCTTTGGAATATAGAAATGTGCTTTCACTGTTAGGCATTTTGTTTAAGCATCAATCAGTTCTTAATGCCTAATTGTCTTTTTTTTTTTTTTTTTTCCTTCCTTGCCTATAAAAGACCACCAAGTAAAATGAATCCTGTCTTCAAAAGTATTTCCTTGGGAGTCTCATTACATTGTTTAGCCGGTGATTTTGTATTCCGAGGTTATGGATCAAGGGCAGTGCCATGCCTGTGGTTTGGACTTGGCTCTGTGCTGTGACAGGATGATGCAGATGTACCAGAAGATCCTAATCTGTCAGAGGAAGTCTATTAAGTTCAAGCCCCTAAGCTGTCTCAGCCAAATCAGAGATACCAAACTTACATTTGTTTTTGTGGTGACCATTCATTTTGGTCAAATGAAGAAATTGCTAGTGTGGGTTTTGTGGCTTCAGGGGTGAAATCTATGAATGTCACAGATCTTTTAGCCTCTCTGCTCTCTCTGAAACATTATTGAGGATGCTCTTGTATGGAAGGAAAAAAAAAACCAACCAAGCATTTTTATTGCAGCTGTTTATAAGTCACCTTGATCAGAAAAAGTTGGGGAAAAGAAGCATTAGCTTCTATAGAAATAATTCTTTTTGTGAATAATAGATAAGGATGAGAAAAAAGAGGCTGTCTGCAGGAAGAAAAAGCAGTTTTGAAATGCATGTGGAAGGACTCATGTTTTGGAATGGAGTGAGTTTTAGCCCTGCTGCAGGCTGTGGATCTTGGCCCTGGGATCTGAGGACCTGACTGGTTTTGAGAACCCTGGGGCACAGGAGATCAAACAGAAAAAGTGTTTTATGTGTTTTGTTGGTCTAACAGATTTAACTACAGATCTTCAGATTCTGTGAAAATATCCACCATTGTACATTAAGATGGTGAACTTGGAACTTCTCCTGCTGTTTCAGTCAGAGAATAAAAATATAGGACGGATTTGGGCCGTTTTTGGTGAGATAAGCACCAATTCTTATTTTGCAGTCCTTTTCAGCTCCAAAACATCTTCTGTCTTGATATTTATATTGTATTTTCCTCATCTCTATTTTGTCAAGTTCTAAGGTGAAAAATTCTGTCCCTGTTGAAGTCAGGTTTTGGCCATGCTCTTCAGTGGGATCAAGTTTCCATCCTGTGTGTGACACTTAACTCATTTTTTAATTTGTGCTGAGTTCCTTCTGCATGGGGCTGCTGAGAAAACCTCAATCAAGATCATTGTGAACAGTGTGGAAGAGGGAATGGGAATGTGGTGTTTATAAAACCTGAGTTTGATTAGGCACTGCTGCACCCCAGCTTCATTAGCTCCCTTCTCCTCCTGTACTGATCAAATTCTCCCCATGTGGGACTCTCATTTAGAAGTTTATGTGACTTTCCACTCCTCGTTCCCTCTGCCCCTGCTCCTGTTTTCTCCCCCTCCCTGTTTGCCAGCTACTCTGCTTAGGACAGCTAATTCCTCAGGAGGGCCTGTTTCCTCAGGAATGTGGAGCAGCATTCAGAGTCCTGGGCTAATTCACCAGTGCCACAACCAGCAGTAACATCTGGATGCAAAATGTGTCAATGGGGAAAGCTCCTGCAAGAGGGATTAGAGAACAGATAGAGGGTGGGAAAGCCCCAAATAACTCAGTCATTTTCTAAAATAGTCCCTGTTTAAATAAACAGAGTTTATAGGAAGGTACAGTAGAACATTAATCTAATTAATGCATTTGCTTTATTATGGTAAAATAATATTATTTTATATATTTCCTATACTGAACTACTTCAGAATGTGACACAGATGTTCAAAAAAAAAAAAACAACCTTCTTTTTTATTTGCCTTTATGTGAAAATGGCAGGAGTCACCTCCAAGTCTCCCAAAATGAATCACTGAGTGTGACAAATAGAAATTAGAATATGTTTTATATGAAAGAAAACAAAGGTTGTAAAGGTATAGTTAGGTCCATTTCCTTTCCAGAATGTAGCATTCTAAGGAGAAAAAAAATGGCTAATCTTTAGAAAGTGTTGATTTTTTTTTAAAAAAAGGCATTTATTTAAAAGGTAACCTTATAAAACTTTGTGATTTTTCCTTTGTTGAAAACACTATATTTAAGACTGATAAGGGGCAGTGCCAGACCCAGCTGGGTAAAGTTCCCAAAGATATTGGTCCATCAATGTTTATCCTGCTCTGGTTTGTACTTCTGGAACCAGCTCAGGAGTAGTTTAAAGCTATTTAATGGGAAGCCACCTGCTGCAGTGTAACCTTATAAATATATCCTTTGGAGATGGCTGGGATGGCTCTGGATCCTGAGCAGCTGCAGAAAGGAAAAGGAGTTGATTTGTTGCTCCATGGGCTGATATGGATTAGGTGGAGTTGGTGTCCCATCCCTCAGCCCATGGTATTTACAATGGGGAAACCTCAGGTGTGAGGAGGATTCTGCTGTCACAGGGGGTATTCTGGTGTGTGGCAGGAGGAATTAGGAAACACAGAATTTGGGTAAGTGAAAAAAATAGGAGATCAAACCTGCAGCACATCCAGGTTGCTGTCTTTTGCTTTGGTAAAATTTATCTGTGCTCAAAACATGGTAAAACCTAAAGCTGGTGAGAAATCTCTAATATTACACATAAAGGTGTTCTAACTAACTTGGAACAAAAAAATTCTAAAAGAAAGCAAGAAATTGGCAAAAAAATGTTACCATTTCAGATTTCAGCAGATGGGATTGATTCCTCATCTTTAGTCTTTCCACTGACTTGGAGTGGTGGTCAGTTAATCACACATGTTCTGAGACCAGAGGTGCTGATGTTCTGCTTTGGGCTCTATGTGGAGGAACCTGAGGGATGCTGTAACCCTGATCTGGATGCCCCAGAGGAAAGAAAGATCTTGTTACCCCAGAGATGCTGTGGGTGCTTTGTGTGCCCCTTAAACCTCCTCATGAATGAACACACAAAAGTTCCCCTGGCTGAACCCCCTGTAATGTCTCTCCTTCCCAATTGCTCCTGCACACTGAAAGAAACTTGTTTCAAAAGGCCCTGTGTATGTGTACAGAACTGATCTAATCATTTTAAATGTGCAGCAATGTCGGGTATCGTGGCTCGTGGCACTGTACAACGAAATCTGCCCGACGCAGTGATACCAAATGTGCTTCAGAGGATGAGTGTCAGTCACACGGGTGTGTGGTGGAGCTCTTCAATCAGCTGTGACTTATTTCAAGGCACTATTTCCTGTCAGAATCCCCCCCAGCTAAAAAAATATAAAAAGAAAAGCCAAGCATCAACCTCGCATTTCAAATATGAACTGGAAACAAACCCAATTTACAATTCAGGAGATGAAAATTGTTCTCTTCTGCCATAATTGAATTCACGTTTGGTTTATTTGAGAATTCATGTGTTATAACCCTGCTTGCTCACACTTCTGAGTGTCTTGGTTTGTTGCAGCTACTAAGGCTGAATTTTTTTCTCTTTTTATTATTATTATTTTTATTTCTTCTGGGTTTACATTGCAAGAGGAGGCCTCCCCCTCCCGACAGGACCTTCCACCTGAGGGCAGCACAGTCATCAGCTCCGACTAACTTAGAGTCAATCTTTGTGTCCAAATCCAGCTTCCTCGCAGCTCCAGCTCAGGTTTTGTTTTAATCCCCCCTTATATTGTTTGCAATAATGAGAGATAGGATCACTCTAACTTTTCAAACCTTTCAACTTCCCTTTACTGGGAACTGCATCCCTTGCTTGGCGTCACAACACAGAGAAATTGCCTCTGTTATTCCCTTTGCCATTAAAGCGTGCGACATCTTTCTTTGTCTTACCTTGATGTGTTAATGTAGGAGTAGCAACTGCAGGATGAGGTGCCAGGAGGGTCTGGATATCGATACTGAAACACATCCTTTTAGTTCCGTGCCACGCGAAATGCCGCCGAACCTTTTCTCCTACCGTTCTGAGATTTGTTCTCTCAAACGGGATGCTGACAGTGCAAGAGGTAACACCTTTCAGCAGGTAAAATATGTTGTTAGGGAAGGGATGTATGGCAGGGATGCTGACAACAATTAGCACATGCTCCTCATTAGCAAGCGGAGTTTACAGCGGAGCGGGGATGGCAGGCTGCCATCAGCCTGGTAGTTACGGGGCAGTTTAATCTCTAACGAATGTGAGCACTGGATTAGGAACAATATTCAACAAAATGCTGCCTGCATTCTCTTATGGCTTTCATTACCAAATTGAAAATCTGTGTAGATTTCTGAAAATTACTTTTAAATGTAGCCAATCTCCTCGACTGCAAGGCTTGATTTGCTGGTGAGGGAGTCCTGCTGTGAGATTTTAATGAAAGATCATAGTGCCCCTCCAAGACCGTCAAAGAGCTATGGGCCCTAAAAGACCTGAAATAATCTGTTTTACTTTTAATGGCAGCCATTTTATATTCATTAAGATCAAAATGCAGTTTTGCAGGCAAATTGCAAAGCTGTTCCACTCACAGCTTGAGAACCTGGAGGCCCTACAGCTTTTTATCTTGTTCATAAGCAAATATGCAGTTAATATCTTTTAATATGCTTTGATGCTTGGTACCTTATGGGTACATTGTACTGGAGGTTAGAGAACTGCATGTTTCTTTGGCAGTGCTAGCAACGAACTAAAGCACCAGTCCTTTTATTTCCATAATGGCAGAAGAAATGAGTCTCTTTTTTTCCCTTTTTTTCCTTTTTTTCTTTTTTTTTTTTTTTTTTTTTAATATGAGCTCCGCTCAAATAAATTGTAAAGCACCGTGTAGTATATGTTCAGGGTCTCATGGAAGGCACATTTTTTTCCCCTGCATTCCATCTGTTGGTGGTTCTTATTATTTAAATTTATACGGCCACATTATTTAAATGTAAACAGCCAAATAAGATAGGATCAAATCATTGGCATCTGGGAACTGTGCTCTTATCCTCTTTGATTGTGAGGTTGTGTGCATTAATAATGGAGTTCTAAAGACTGTGATTCCACCTGATATACTGTATGACCTTAACAGTTGTGATTTTATCAGGGTTTCACTGTATGAGAAAATGAAGGTATTTTGCAGCTCATTTCTGGCAAGGTTAGTTTGCATTATCTCGTGTCCGGAGTAGTTCTGATTTGTGCGTGTGTATTTTAAACCTAATTTTTTGTTCTTGATTGCCGTGCTCCTGGTCGTGGTGCAATCCACATCGCCTCAGATTGTTTTCAGGGAGCGAACTCGGCTTGGACGCTTTTTCTGCCTTGGTTTCGTGGTGCGGTGCCATTGCGGGTCCTGCAGAACTCGTCACTGCCCAGCTCAACGAGCACCTGCCGCATCCCAAGGCTGCCAAGAACCGGGCAGTGGGGAAGGTGCTTTGGTAAACATTCTTTCTTAAGGGTGGAAACACACGGAAGTTTGCAATAAGCATTTTCTAAATCTTACAGCCGTGGTAGAACTGAGCTTTTCCTCTCTCTTTTCTGTTGTTATCCAGTAGAAGGTGCAAGAGTGTCATGCCCCGTTTTCCTCTCCCAGCCAAGAAGATCCACCAAAGATCACAGAAAATTGTCAAGGCCGCTTCATTTAAGAAAGTGACATTGGTTTCTTTTGTGGAGCCAATTCCAGTTGTGCTGTTTAAACCAAACACAAACCCAAAAAATGCATTAGAGCTGGATCTTGGTCCCCACACCCTCTGGCTTGTGCGCCTGTCTGTGCCCCACGGGCCTGTTACAATGTTGGATGACATGTTTACAAGTTCTAACATCTTACTTGGTGCAACTGCAGAGCTTCCTCGCCTGGCCGAGAAGTTCAGCTCTGTGTGTCTGGCAGAGATGGGGGAATTCGATAACCTTCCCTCTTTGGGTCTTAGGGCGAGCTGAATGCGTCTGGCCTGCCAAGGCACAATTTAATGGGCTTCTGAAAACACTCAAAAGGCAGACAGAAATGTGTGGATGGGCAGGCAGCCAGGCTGACCTGGGGGATGGGGCCGGCCTGATTTTAAGCAGGGTAAGGTCGTGAAGGAATGTTTGAGGACAAAGCTGGCTGGGGGAGTGCACTGAAAGCCTGATGTTTGACTGGAATGGATTTACGGAGCTTGAACCTGACTCTGTAACTTAAGAGCAAAAGCATTCCCACCTGTCCGGCTTTAAAGGGGAAATGGAAAATGTAAAGAATATATAATTAATTTCAATTACAAGCTTCACATATCTTTTGCTTGGATATATGCTATCTTCATTTCCTGCTGCAAGTTTAAGATCCAGTGTAGGAACTGTATCTAAAACACAAAACAGCTCACTCAGATAAATCTGCTTCTTTTTCTTTTTTTTTTTTTTTCCCCAAAGTTTTTGAACACCTTTTCATGTCTGAGATTTTGACTTTTTGGTACTCTTTATAACAAGAATTTTGCTCACATAATCTGCTTAAAATGGAGCC